>NC_134688.1:317893828-317966830 GCF_050947455.1 Rhinoderma darwinii
TTTTTAAGTGTGCGCCCTCCTGTAGCAGCTGTGGCACGGGCGAAAACCACGCAGACATGCAGTTCTGCCACAAATCGTTCAAGGTCTCAAATTAACGGCCGCTCAGTCTTGTAAAGTAAAACTTTTCTATTTACCTGCAAAGACATGCGAGCGTAAATCAATTTTAAAAGCTGTGGTAAAATGCACGTCGGTGCGGATTTTGGCCACATCACAACCACTGCATATGAATACGGTCATTCGGTATCATGCTTTCGTGTTGCTGAGGGTAAAATACAGCCAACAGGTTTCTGTGTGCTGTCTTTTGTTTTTTTTGCGGACCCAGACACTAAGATCGGTGAGACGGACGGCAAACATTGATAAGATGTCCTATAATTTGGCGTAACAGACACACGGATCTGAAAGAACAACAATGTGTACATGGCCCTATAGAAATGGATGGTTCAGTACGCTATCCGCAAAAAAAGGGATAGGACACTGAAGAAAACATTGTTCGTATGCATAAGCCCTTATAGTTTTAATATTAACTGGTCCTCTGGTCAGATTGTAATTAATATCTGCAGATAAACTATCCATCCATCCATCTATCCATCCATCCATCTATCCATCTATCCATCTATCCATCTATCCATCTATCCATCTATCCATCTATCCATCTATCCATCTATCCATCTATCCATCTATCCATCTATCCATCTATCCATCTATCCATCTATCCATCTATCCATCTATCCATCTATCCATCTATCCATCTATCCATCTATCCATCTATCCATCTATCCATCTATCCATCTATCCATCTATCCATCTATCCATCTATCCATCTATCCATCTATCCATCTATCCATCTATCCATCTATCCATCTATCCATCTATCCATCTATCCATCTATCCATCTATCCATCTATCCATCTATCCATCTATCCATCTAGAAATTGCAACACCAAAAATATCAAATTCTAGAATTTTAGAAATCACAGGATCAATAGACATGTTAGTAATATGCAAATGATAAAAAATGGAAACCAAATAATCCAAACATCTTGATTTATTCAGCATCAAGGATGAGCGCCACGTGCAGAAATACACGCACTTACATGCCTTGGCGTGCTATCAATGAGGTTATAAATGGTCTGAGGAATGTAATGCCATGCTGAATGCACTTGGGCATGCAAATCCTCAAGATTGGCTGCTGGCAGCTCCCTTTGCTGCTGCTGACCAATGACATCCCATATCTGCTTGATGGAAGTCCAGATACGCTGCAGGCCATGGTAGCACGTGCAGGCCACGCAGTCTGCTCACAGTAGCACAAGCAACATGCATCCTGGCGTTGTCCTGTTGAAAAACGGATTCTGGGACGTTTTGGAGAACCACTGGTTCTACGACTAAATCAATGTAAGGCTGACCTGTTAGTGTACCTGAAATGAAGACTAGAGTGGTTCGGCTACCTTACATTTGCCACCCCACACCATAATGCTAGGAGTAGGACCTGTGTGATGTTCCCTTGTGAAGTACAAAAAAGTGGTAACTGCACCAGAATACTTAATAAAAATAGGAGTTCAAGCCAAACAGGACTGGATCCAACCGTCCCCAACAATGGCAAAGAAAGGAGATCTAGGCAGCATGTAGAAAAAAAATAACTTTTTATTCTCCCATGCAACGTTTCAGCTCCTCTGAGCCTTTTTCAACCATGCTTGAGAAAGGCTCTGAAGAGCGGAAAGTTCGAATGGGTGAATAAAAAGTATTTTTTTTGTATGTGCTGCCTAGATCTCCATTCTTTGTGGTTCCCTTGTGAAGGCCTCTTCATGGCGTTGCCCACGTGGTCTCCAGACCAATCTCCAGCTATCATTCTGTTCGAGACAAAACGGGACTCATCGCTTAAAGAGGATAGACCTCCAACCCAGCCTCCATAGCTGTCTTGCTGTGCACCATGATAGCCTTTGACAGCGGTGGCATGTGGTCAATGGAACACCAGTAGCTGGACGTCTGACCCAATGTCGAGCAAACGCCTTCTGATGGTTTGTGTTGACACCGGTTGCCGTCCTAGGCTTGGGATGTGACGTCCAATTTCACTTGCAGTACAAAATGGATCACTAAGCGACATTCTTCCAATCAGACAATCCGTCCGTGCAGAGCTTCGCCTCGGTTCACCTTTTGCTGTGATTCCCGTTCGTCGTGTGTCTGTCTGTATGTCTGTCTGTCTGTCTCCAGGGCGGAATCTCTGACATTTTTAGATTTGGAAGTCAAAGGCACCCAAGTGGGTTTTTTGTTTTAATAGGCCTGGAGCCCTTTAGAAACAGACTGTTTCTCCCTTTAAAGAGGCTCTGTCACCAGTTTAATACTTCTCTATCTCCTACCTAATCTAATAAACACTTTGTTGTAGGTAACTACTGTTTTTTTTTTTTTGTTTTTTTTTTAAACGTTTATTAGTGACAAAGTTCTGATTATTTTTACATGTATGCTAATTTTTTTCTAAATGCCCAACTGGCCCTTTCTTGTTAGTTTCACCAAGTGGACATTGTAAAGAAAAGTGTATGACGCTGACCAATCAGCGTCATATGCTTCTCTTTATTTATTCCCAGCTTTATTCACACCGCAGCGTGATCTCGAGAGATCACGCTGTGACATCACTTAGTCCCGCAGTTCCTTCACCGGAGCGACGGGAGATTGACCAGACATCAGCTCAAGCCGTGCCAGGACGATTATCCTCCTCAGCAGCAGTTCTGGCACAGCTTGAGGTGATGTCTGGTCATTTATTTTCTCTCATTTCCTTCTTTACAGCTCATTCAGTCCATTACTGGCTGCTCCGTCTCCCAGAATGTTGTCATTGCCATGTCTGGTATCGCCAAGGTTTTTGTAGGGGAGGTTGTAGAGGAAGGTAAGACGGTCTGCTTATTATAAACACTTGCTTTTATACTGTATATGGATATTGCATGTTCTTAACTCTTAGCTAGACATAAAGATTTGCCACTGATTGGACAAACATTCCAATTTTTATTTATTTTATTCCTTAAAGGGATTTGTAAAGGATCTGCCAGGCACTACGTCTGGGTATACTCCCAGGATTAATCAGTCGACACCTGAGGCCAGACCTCTGAGACTGACACCTGCTCCCACCAATCAGGGTGGCAGGCTCAGGAGTGGGAGAGCCTATCGCGGCCTGGTCAGTCAGAGTTAGCTCCGCCCCCTGTCCATTTATACCTGCCGTCTTCTCTTCCTCCTTGCTTGTTATTCTTCTTGGATTCCTGGCCCCACTGCTGCCTTGCTCCAGCCTGCTTCTGCCGTGCTTCTGCCTTGCTTCAGTTCCGTTTATCCTGCGTTGCTCTGCCCCTGGCTTGCTTCTGCTCCGTGCTCCCGTTTGTATACTCCACTACTTTCTGATCCTGACTGGCTCATTCACCGCTCCGTTTCTTCGCGGCGTTCCGTGGGCTACTGTATTCCCTTGCGTGTTCCCTGTTTGTCTCCCTTGCACTTAGACAGCGTAGGGACCGCCGCCAAGTTGTACCCCGTCGCCTAGGGCGGGTCGTTGCAAGTAGGCAGGGACAGGGCGGTGGGTAGATTAGGGCTCACTTGTTCCCTTCACCTCCTTCCTGCCATTACAGGATTTGTACACTACCGGACAACTGATTACCTATCCAATGGATAGGTCATCCGTGTATGATCAGTGCGAGTCCGACACCCGGACCTCGCACCGATCAGCTGCTCCAGCTGCGTCCGAGCACCAGACGTCCATGCCAGAAGCAGATGGCTCCTGTCACGGAATAGCAGCAGTTCTGCAGCATAGACGCTATCCAGTGTACGGAGCCAACTGCTTTCGGCTCCGTACACTACATACTGAGCAATTTCACACGGTGCCCGCAGGCAGCCGGAGCAGCTAATTGGTGCGGGGTCCGGGTGTCCGACCCTCACCGATCATATACTGATGACCTATAAGTTGGATAGGTCATCATTCGTCTGGTAGTGGACAACCCCTTTAATCTGAATGTTCATCAGTAAGGGGGTTATACACAAAAAGGTATTTCGCACAATAACCAGGATTTTCTCATGGAAAATTATTGATTAATATTATGGGAATTTATCCCATGCATAGCTGTAAATTTGTCTCGGATGATAGTTAACTAAACGCTATGCTCACAGCACTTACCACAAACATCCGTGAAAATTTGAAGCATTAGCGATAAGCATTCCAACAGAACAGATTTCCACTGGTGGAACTCTATAATTTTTAGTACCTATTTTTAACAATTGTATAATTGATCAGATGATAACCATTCAGTTTACACAAATTTAAATGGATTTGATCAGTGAGAAATTTGTGTGTGTAAACCCAGCCTAAAATGTTATTTAATCCTTTAAAACACGCATATAAAGCAAACAGAGAAATGCATGTCCCTAGGGGTATTCTGGTAAATTTATGTAACCAATTATTTTATTCTCCAGTTATTTCATTTAAGGAACGAGTTCTATGGGATTGGCCAGGAATACATTTTAATTCTATTTTAACCTAAGGTGACATGTACAATTAACTTTCTAATATAATGTCTTTTTATTTTTGGAACGGCTACTTCTAATTAGCGGTCATGTGATCACATCCGGAGTAAATGTTTCATTTCCTGTGACGTTCCATGTCTTTACACAGCCAGCACTACCGGCTGAGAAGAGGCACACCGTATCATCAACTACGTACAAGGGCAGTGGGCCAGGCAGATGTTTCATGTGCTCTTCAGAGCTCCGCCTCTGGTCCCACTGCCTGTAAACCTAGTTGATGACGCGCTGTGCCTCTTTTCAGCCAGAAATGCTGGCTGAGCAAAGACAAGAAGAGTCATCAATCATAGTACACGCCCCCGCCTCCTCATATCTCGTCGTTTACGCCCCCTCTTTCGTCTTTTCTCTCGGAGTTCCCTCACTGCCTGGCTGCAGTGTGGACGATCAGAGAAGAGGAGAGGGTGTGTAAGAGGAGAGATGTGGCTCTGCTTCTGGATTCTGTGGAATCCCTGACATCACTGTCCTTATATGGACAGTGATTTCAGGGGCTTCACCAGAGCCGGAGTCCCGGGCAGAGCGCTAGTATAGGCTCTGTTTCGGGACTCTGTGGTATCCTCTGACATCACTGTCCATCCCTGTATATAACCACCATCATCCCTCTGTGATTATTACTGGGTGTGTGTGTGACAATGCAGGGAGCTGGGTGACTGTAATTTAGAGCAGGGAATGGCCTGTGAACATAGAGGGGCGTGGCAGTATGCAAATAGCTGAGATGCTGTGGAGGAAGAGGGGGGAGGGATGCAAGCCGCATGTATCCAAAAATGGTGCCTATAAAAACTATAGCTCGTCTTGCAAAAAACAAGCCCACGTACAGCTCCGTCGACGAAAAAATTAAAACGTTATGGTTCTCACAACATGGCGACTGAAAAAATACATTCTTTTTACAAAAGTAATTTTATTGTGTAAAAAGTTGTAAAACCTAAAAAAGTGCTATAAATTAGGTATCGCCGGAATCTTATTGACCCGCAGAATAAAGTTAACATTTAATTTATAACGCGTGGTGAACGCTGTATAAAAAACCCCTAAAAACTATGGTAGAATTCCTGTTTTTTGGTCACCTTGCCTCTCAAAAAAATAGGATAAAAAGTGATTAAAAAGTCGCATGTACCCCAAAATGATACCAATAAGAACTACAGCTCGTCCCACAAAAAAAACACTGTCCTCATACCACTACGTCTATGAAAAAAGAAAATTTAGTTAAGGTTCCAATAAGTCAGGAAATAAAAACATGCAGTTGTGGAAATCAGAGGGAAACATTTCATTTGTTTCAAGAGGCGATTTATCGGGGCCCTAAAATTAGGGAACCAGGAAGGAGGGGGCAAACATATCTGCTGGAAGCGAGGATGCCCGTATTATACCAGGACAACACTTCCTAGCAAAAGTCCCCAAACTGCAAAGGTCCCGAGTGTGGATCAAAAGGGGGATAAGTAAGGACACCGTTTATCAGTGCGACACCGGCCTGTGCAGAAATGATTGCTTCACAGCGTAACACACATCTTTGGATTATTTTATTGTTTACCCCATTATTATACCCCTTGACTATGCCCCTGATGTACTCTGCCCAGCTTACCTATGCCCCCTCATTATAAACAGAAACACCTGTAATACTCAAACAAAACTACTACCAAATATACCCTTCAAAAGCCAAATGGCGCTCCCAACCTCCTGAGCCCTACAGTGTGCCCAAACAGCAGTTTACTTCCACATATATGGCGCCACTATACCCTGGAGAACCCTTTTAGCAATTTTTGGGGTGTGTCTCCAGTGGCTGGGCACGACATACTTGCCACTAAATTGGCAATTCTGGGGAAAAATGTTAATTTTTACTTTACACCATACGCAGCGCATTTATTTATGGAAAAGACCTGTGGGTGAAAATGCTCACTACACCCATTAATAAATGCCTTGAGCGGTGTAGTTTCTAAAATGGGTTCACTTCTAGGGGGTTTCTTTTATTATTTCCCATCTGAGCCTCTGCAATTGTGAACCAATTCTGTGTAAATTGCCAAATTAGGCCTCAATTTCGCATGGTACTCTCTCACTCCTGAGCCCTGTCAAATGTCCAGGCAAGAGATTAGGGCCCCATGTAGGGTGATTATAAAACCGGGAAACTGAATAATAATTCGAGAGCTGTCTTGTTATGGGGGCACCACATGTTGGCATATCTTTTGAAAAATCCCATTTTTACTCTCCAATATCGAGTGCAACCTAATTTATGCAAAACACCTGCAGGGTTAACATGCTCATTACACCCCTAGGTGAATACCTTGATGGGTGTAGTTTCCAAAATGGGGGTCACTTTTGGGGGGTTTCCACTGTTTTGGTCCCACAGGGGTTTTGCAAATGCGACATAGCGACCAGAAACTAATCCAGCAAAATCTGTACTCCGAAAGCTAAATTGCGCTCCTTCCCTTCTGAACCCCTCCGTGTGCCCAAATATGAGTTCATAACCACATATGGGGTATTGCCGTACTCGGGAGAAATTGCTTAACCCCTTCCCGCTCCTTGACGTACTATTACGTCATGGCAGCTGTATCGTTCGCGCTCCATGCCGTAATAGTACGTCTCGGGAGTAACGGCCGTTTCGGCCGTCCTCCCGACACATACAGGAGCTGTGACGCTGCTGTCTTGTTCAGCAGCTGTCACAGCTCCTACAGCGGGGACCGATCGCTGTGTCCCCGCTGATTAACCCCTTAAAAGCCGCGTTCTATAGAGATCGCGGCTTTTTAGGGGTTAAGCTGCCATCGCCGGCCTGCTACGCGATAGCGGCCGGCGATGGTGACTATGGCAACCGGACACCAAACAATGGCGTCCGGCGATGCCATAGACGGAAGCCTAGTGGGTCCTGACAACGTCAGGACCCACTATGCTTGCTGTCAGTGAGTAGCTGACAGTTCTAATACACTGCACTACGCATGTAGTGCAGTGTATTAGAATAGCGATCAGAGCCTCCTGCCCTCATGTCCCCTAGTGGGACAAAGTAATAAAGTAAAAAAAAAGTTAAAAAAAGTTGTGTAAAAATAAGAAAATAAAAGATTTAAAAGTATTAAAAGTAAAAATCCCCCTTTTTCCCTTATCAGTCCTTTATTATTAATAAAAATATATAAACAAACAAATAAACTATACATAATTGGTATCGCCGCGTCCGTAACGGCCTGAACTACAAAATTATTTCATTATTTATCCCGCACGGTGAACGCCGTAAAAAAAATAAATAATAAACCGAACCACAATCACAATTCTTTGGTCACTTCACCTCCCAAAAAATGGAATAAAAAGAGATCAAAAAGTTGCATGTACCTAAAAATGGTACTGATCGAAACTACAGTTCGTTACGCAAAAAATAAGTCCTCACACGGCTTTATTGATTGAAAAATACAAACTTTATGGCTCTTAGAATAAGGTAACACAAAAAGTGAATGATTGTTTACAAAACTTATTTTATTGTGCAAACGCCATAAGACATAAAAAAAACCTATAAACATCTGGTATCGCCGTAATCGTATCGCCCCGCAGAATAAAGTGAATATGTCATTTATAGCGCACGGTGAACGCTGTAAAAAAAAACGAAAAAAAAAACAATCGTACAATTGCTGTTTTTTAGTCACCACGCCACCTAAAAATAGAATAAAAACTGATCAAAAAGCCGCATGCACCCCAAGAAAACTACAATGGATTCCTCAAGGGGTCTAGTTTCCAAATTGGGGTCACTTTTGGGGGGTTCCCAATGTTTTGGCACCACAAGACCTCTTCAAACCGGACATGGTGCCTAATAAAAAAGATGCTTCAAAATCCACTAGGTGCTCCTTTGCTTCGGAGGCCGATGCTTCAGTCCATTACCGCACGAGGGCCACATGTGGGATATTTCTCAAAACTGCAGAATCTGGGCAATAAGTATTAAGTTGCGTTTCTCTGATAAATCCTTTTGTGTTATAAAAAAAATGGTATAAAGAGGATTTTCTGACAAAAAAAAAAATGTAAATTTCACCTCTACTTTGCTCTAAATTCCCGTGAAACACCTAAAGGGTTCATAAACTTTCTAAATGCTGTTGTGGATACTTTGAGGGGTCTAGTTTCTAAAATGGGGTGTTTGATAGGGGTTTCTAATATATGGGCCCCTCAAAGCAACTTCAGAACTGAACTGGAACCTAAAAAAATAAATAAATGAGGCAATACTTTGCTTCTTACATTATACTGATAATGAGCCATGCCCACCCCGAGATGACCCCAGTTTTGACCGTTTGTATAAACGGAGACCCCTATTAGACCTTTCCAGTGCCCGGTTTTCCCAAGCATACACCCCTGAGAAGTGTATTTCTATTGATGAGTCCCTGGTACATTTTAAAGGGAGGGTTCAATTCCGCGAGTACCTGCCGGGTAAGAGGGCAAGGTATGGCGTGAAGATGTATAAGCTGTGAGAGTGCATCAGGGTATACCTACAGGTTTAGGATATATGAAGGAAAGGCCACCCCCAAACCAGACTGCATCCTGGACTACAATAGGTACATGGGAGGGATGGACTTGTAAGATCAAGCCCTGAAGCCCTACAGCGCCATGCGGTGTGGTATAAGAAGCTGGCCGGGCACATCATACAGATGGCATTGTACAATGCGTACATGCTACGTCGATGTGCAGGCCAGACGGGAACTTTCCTGGGATTTCAAGAGGTGATTATCAAGAACCTAATCTTTAGGGACCAAGAAGGGGGGGGCACCCAGTACTTCTGGAAGCGAGCCCACACGCATCGTACCAGGGCAACACTTTCCAGGAGAAGTTCCCCAAACTGGCAAGAAGGGAAAAAGTCAAAAGAGGTGCAAAGTCTGCTATAAGAGGGCGATAATGGATGACACAATATATCAATGTGACACGTGTCCGAATAACCAGAGCTCTGTATGAAAGTGTTTTAAAATTTATCATACATCCCTTGGTTTATAATTTACCACAATTTTACTTACCCTGATGCACTCCACACAGCTTATCCCCCCTCGTCTTTCCCCTCTGATCCCTGCTGTTTGTCCAGGCAGCTGATAACAGCCACATGTAGGGTATTGCCATACCCGGGAGAACCCACATTACAGTTTATGGGGTGTAGGTCTCCGGTCAAAATGCTCACTACACATGTAGATGAATGCCTTAAGGGTGTAGTTTTTAAAACGGGGTCACTTCTTGGGGGTTTCAACTGTTCTGGTACCTCAGGGGCTTCTGCATACATGACTTCGCACTAGAAAATCCCCAGTAGGCCAAATGGTGGTCCTTTCCTTCTGAGCCCTCCCATGGGCCCAAATGGCAGTTTATCACAACAAATGGGGTATTGCAGCCCTCAGAACAAATTGCGCAACAGAATGGGGTATTTTGTTTCTTGTGAAAATAAGAAATTTTCAGCCCAAACTACATATTATTTGAAAAAAATAATTTTGTTTTCATTCCCAGCCCAATTCAAATAAGTTCTGTGAAAAAACTATGGGGTCAAAATGGTCACAACACCCATAAATGAAGTCCTTGAGGGGTGTAGTTTCCAAAATGGGGTCATTTGTGGTTGGTTTCTATTGCTTTGATACCTCTGGGGCTCTGCAAATGCGACATGGCACCCGAAAACCAATCCAGCAAAATCTGGACTCCAAAGAACACACAGCGCTCCTTTCCTTCTGAGCCCTCCCATGGGCCCAAACGGCAGTTTATCACCACAAATGGGGTATTGCCGCACTCAGGACAAATTGGGCAACAGAATGGAGTATTTTATTTCTTGTGAAAATAAGAATTTTTGAGCTAAAATGACATATTATTGGAAAAAATATATTTTTTTTTAATTCCCAGCCCAATTCAAATTAGTTCTGTGAAGAAACTATGGAGTCTAAATGGTCACATTACCCATAAATGAATTCCTTGAGGGGTGTAGTTTCCAAAATGGGGTCACTTTTGGTGGGTTTCCATTGCTTTGATACCTCTGAGGCTCTGCAAATGCGACATGGCACCCGAAAACCAATCCAACAAAATCTGGACTCCAACAAACATATAGCGCTCCTTTCCTTCTGAGCCCTCCCATGGGCCCAAACGGCAGTTTATCACCACAAATGGGGTATTGCCACACTAAGGACAAATTGGGCAACAAAATGGGGTATTTTGTTCCTTGTGAAAATAAGAAATTTTGATCACAAATGACATTTTATTGGAAAAAATGAAATTTTTTTCATTTCAGAGCCCAATTCAAATACGTGCTGTGAAAAAACTGTGCGGTCAAAATGGTAACAACAACCCTAAATGAATTCCTTGAGGGGTGTAGTTTCCAAAATGGGGTCACTATTGGGGGATTCCTACTGTTTTGACACCTCAACACCTCTTCAAACCTGGCATGCTGCCTAAAATATATTCTAATAAAAAAGGGGCCTCAAAATGCACTAGGTGCTTCTTTGCTTCTAGGGCTTGTGTTTTAGTCCACGAGCGCAGTAGGGCCACATGTGGGACATTTCTAAAAACTGCAGAATCTGGAGAATACATATTTAGTAGTATTTCTCTGGTAAAACCTTCTGTGTTACAGAAAAAAAAATGAATAAAATTGAAATTCAGCAAGAAAAATGAAATTTGCAAATTTCACCTCCACTTTGCTTTAATTCCTGTGAAATGCCTGAAGGGTTAAAAAACTTTCTAACTGCTGTTTTGAATACTTTGAGGGGTCTAGTTTTTAAAATGGGGTGTTTTATCAGGGTTTCTAATACATAGGCCCCACAAAGCCACTTCAGAACTCAAGAGGTACCTTAAAAAAAAGGCTTTTGAAATTTTCTTAAAAATATGAGAAATTGCTGTTTATGTTCTAAGCCTTGTAACGTCCAAGAAAAATAAAAAAATGTTCAAAAAACGATGCCAATCTAAAGTAGACATATGGGAAATGTGAACTAGTAACTATTTTGGGTGGTATAACCGTCTGTTTTACAAGCAGATGCATTTAAATTCAGAAAAATGCAATTTTTTCAAAATTTTCTCTACATTTTGCAATTTTTCACCAATAAACACTGAATATATCGACCAAATTTTACCACGAACATGAAGCCCAATGTGTCACGAGAAAACAATCTCAGAATCGCTTGGGTAGGTTTAAGCATTCCGAAGTTATTACCACATAAAGTGAAATATGTCAGATTTGAAAAATGGGCTCTGAGCCTTAAGGCCAAAACTAGGCTGCGTCCTTAAGGGGTTAACAAATGTTTGGGTTCTATTTCTGCTTTATTTTTTGAGAAAATAAAAAATTTTGCGCTAAAGCTACGTCTTATTGGAAAAAATAATAATTAATTTTTATTTTCACTACCCAATTCAAATAAAATCTGTGAAACAGCTGTGGGTTCAAAATGCTCACTATACCCCTAGATTAATTCCTGAAGGGGTATCACAAATGGAGTCACTTTTGGGTTGTTTCCACTGTACTGGTACCTTAGGGGCTTTGCAAAAGCGACATGGTGTCAAGAAACCAATCCAGCAAAATCTGTGCTCCAAATGCCGCTCCTTCTCTTCTGCTCCTTGCCATGTGCCCAAACAGCAGTTTATGACAACATATTGGGTCATGCCGTACTCGGGAGAAGTTGCTTTTCAAATGTTGGGGTTCTTTTTTTTTTTTTTTTTTTTCCCTTTTATTTGTTGAGAAAAAGAAAAATGTTGAGCTAAAGCTACGTCTTATTGAAGAAAAAGGATTGTTTTGATTTTCACTGCCCAATTCTAATAAATTCTAGGAAACACCTGTGGGTTAAATGATCACTACACCCGTAGATGAATTATTCAAGGGGTGTAGTTTCCAAAATGGGGTTACTTTTTAGGCTTTTTTATTGTTAAGTCCAATCAAGGACTCTGCAAATGCGTCCTGTCCTCCACAAACCATTCCTGCTAAATTTGAGCTCCAAATGGTGCTCTTTCCCTTCTAAGCCCTGCCGTTTGTCCAAACAGCCGTTTATTACCACATGTGGGGTATTGTTTTACTTGGGAGAAATTGCTTTACAAATTTTGCGGTGCTTTTTCTCCTTCAGTTCTTGTGGAAATGAGAAAAAAATTAGCTAAACCTACATTTTTTTTAGAAAAAATATCGATTTTTATTTTCAGGGCCTACTACCAATAATTTCTGCAAAAAACCTGTGGGGTGAAAATGCTCACTATACGCCTTGATAATTTCCTCAATGGGTGTAGTTTCCAAAATGGGGCCACTTTTGAGGGGTTTCCACTGTTTTGGTCACTCAGGGGCTTTGCAAATACGACATGGCCTCCGAAAACCATTCCTGCTAAATTTGAGCTCCAAAAGCCAAATAGCGCTCTTTCCCTTCCAAGCCCTGCCGTGTGTCCAAACAGCCGTTTATGACCACCTGTGGGGTATTGTTTTACTCTGGAGAAATTGCTCTACAAATGTTGTGGTGCTTTTTCTCCTTTAGTCCTTTTGGAAATTGAAAGAATGTAGATTTTCATGGCCTACTTCCTAAAAATTTCTGCAAAAAAACTGTCCGGTCAAAATGCTTACTATACCCCTAAATAAATTCCTCAAAGGGTGTAGTTTCCCAAATGACAAAAAACACAGATTTGACCCTGGGTAGTCAGCGGGTGCAATATATAGTCAGAAAAGGAATGCCTGCAGGCAAACAAAACCCAATTTCCTGACCACCCAATAAGTAATGAGGATAAAGTTAGAATTTACAACCTTTATTAAGCTACGTGTAGCAAGAACAAACTATACATAAATTTTAAAACTTTCACTGCCACAGACCGAAGTCAATTTAACAGCTGTAGAAACCTAGCAAAGTATCTAAAGTTTGCAGTGTGTGCCGAGTGTCGGCAGACAGTTAGTGCAGGGGCATCAGTGCCACTATTAACATGCAGACGAAGATCCAGCTGAGGCAGGAATTAAAAATTAACAGAGCCCCCCCGACATGTTTCGCTAACTAGTAGCGTCCTCAGGGGTACATGGGGCTAATGGCGGCGCCGCGAGAAAACTACTCCTCTTATGGGAGTGTGGAATGACGAGAGGTGGGTGTGTGGACGACAACCAATCCGGCGAGGCCAACCACACTGGGAGACGGATATGGTGCATCCAACACTGCTATGGGCTCCTCTGTCACATCTTCTTTTTTAGGACCTCCCAACTTGCACTGGGGTCGCAAATAATAATTCCCAGCGCACTTGCCACTAACAATGACAACATGCAGATATTTAACCTATCCTCACATATATTGAATTCTCATCAGTTGACTCTATTACAGAGGGGACTCTCCTATACCCCTGCACCTCCCTTTGATGAGTTCACATGGGCAAAGGATATAAATTTATTTGCCAGAAAATTGGCCCTACATAAACATTTCAGGGGCTCTACACAGGATAACATCCGTCTTGACCGTCAGGAACAAAATACCATGAGGGACTTGGAGAGTCTCCTTCGTGAGAATCAATTTGGAGCCGCTGATGCGGTGGGCCCTTTTTCTACATTACGCCCTAAGTCCAGGCTTACCCCCCCTTTTTCCCAATATGGACATATCGAAGTCTTTGTTAAAATGGTCTGTAATGACCTTAAGAAACGTAGGAATGACAGATCTATGCCCTTTGGTAATCTTAACAGCGATGAAAAACTGGCACTGGATGAGCTATGTGGTAATGCAGATCTAGTACTTAAACCTTCCGATAAAGGGGGCAATATCGTGATTATGGACTGTGCTGATTACACAGGCATGGTCCACAGATTATTAGATGACAAAACCACCTACGTCACCTTAAAAAGCAACCCCACTACTGGTTATCTGTCGGAACTGTACGATCTGCTCACTAATGCTAAAAGTGATAATCTTATTACTTTGGACGAATTTAAGCGTCTATATAACCCTACACCCACTCTGGCAACTTTTTATGCCTTACCAAAGGTTCATAAGAACAAACGCCCTATCCCTGGTAGGCCCATAGTTTCGGGTAATGATAACTTGACGCAGGGTATCAGCCTCTATGTGGATGAGATCCTGTCCCCTTTTGTTTCTGCTCTGTCGTCCCATCTTAGGGACACTAAGGATACCGTCACCAGGATCCAGGAGATCACTGTCACCTCTACTACCATGTTGGCGAGCATAGACGTGGAGTCGCTTTATACCAATATTCAACACGATCTGGGCCTCACTGCAGTCAAATACTTTCTGAGCACTAAGGGTACCCAATTTCAGCGACACAATGATTTTGTTTTATCACTATTACGTTTTCTTCTCACACATAATTTCTTCACCTTTGATGCCAAATATTATCATCAGATAAAAGGCACAGCAATGGGCACCGTTTGTGCACCTACCTACGCCAACCTTTTCCTGGGTTGGTGGGAGGACACTATTGTTTTTTCAGATGATCTACTTTTTTTCACGTCACATATCTCCTTTTGGGGTAGATATATTGATGACATTCTCATCCTATGGGATGGGGATGTCAACACATTTGTCGACTTCATGTCTATGCTCAACAACAATTCTATTGGCATGAGATTTACTTATGAAATTAACGATCATACGATCAATTTTCTTGATCTGAAGATCTCTCTGGACCCTGGTGGTGGTATCCAAACCGACATATTCCGTAAGGCTACAGCTACTAATAGCTTTCTGCATTGGGACAGTTATCATCCTCCTGCCCTCAAAAGAGGGATACCTATTGGCCAGTACCTGCGGGCCAGACGCAACTGCTCTGATGAGCTATCCTTTCAGAGGGAGTGTGTTGGTCTCTACCAAAAATTTTTGGCAAGAGGATACCCGAAAAAGTGGTTACATAGGGCTTATGCCAGGGCTAGGGCGTCTCTTAGATCTGACCTACTTTCTGTTTGGTGGTGCTGGGTCTGCATTGTCAGCGACTTCTGGTACCATCCGTTGTATTGGCACGTTCGATGTCTGCTCCTCCCAAGTCGTTAGAGTATTGAAGAAGCATTGGTCTATTCTCACTGCCGACCCTGATCTAAAAGAGGCAATCCCTGCCAACCCCGCCATTACCTACCGTAGGGGAAAAAATCTACGTGATCTTTTAGTACATAGCCATTTTTCATCAACCTCCTTACGGGCACCATCCACCTGGCTGAAGTCACCTGTCACGGGTTTTCATCCCTGTGGCAGGTGTTCTTTTTGCCCATTGATGCCTAGAGTCAAGAGTTTTATTAATCCTCTTGACGGCAGGTCCTATGACATCAAACAATTTCTTAACTGTCAGAGTGTTGGAGTTGTTTATCTGGCCAAATGTCCCTGCCCAAAACTTTATGTGGGTAAAACTCTGCAGGAATTGAGGAGAAGGGTGTCCAGACATCTCAGTACCATCAACCTTAAGGAAGACACCACTCTTGCCAGACATATGCATAGGTATCACCCTGATAATCCGAAGTTGCTCCAATTTTGGGGCATTGCACAGCTTAAGTTGGGACCCAGGGCAGGTAATCTGGATCGTAGGCTTCTACAGGAAGAGGCAAGATGGATTCACCGTCTCGGTTCCATGACCCCTCAGGGACTTAATGAGGGCTTTACGTTTAGTGCATTTTTGTGAGTTTCTCTGCGTCTCACGCTTCTGTATGGATTTGTCTATATTGTACTCTATTCGTTTTTACTGTCTTGGTTTCTCGGCTACTTTGCCGGCAACATCTTCTTATTGTGGCCTCCTGACAAGGGGGCTATATGATTATATTTATAAATATGCTTTATTTTGATTCACTGTTCTTATCTGACCTTACTATGCATTTTATGCACTTGGCGGCCCCTTCTCTCTCCTCTCTCTTCTCTCCCCTCTTTTCTGTTCTATTGTGATGTATGAATGAGGATGCATTTTAGTGCCCTCATGCTCTTTGTCATCTTATATTATTCATTATTGAATTTTAGGATCACTTTAGAGGTGGTGGTGTGGACGAGCGGCTGCTACCGGTTGGCCCTTTCAAAGGGAGTATGTGATGCACTATGTACATGGACTGTGAGGGACACTTGGGCACTTTGCCTTTTATGTAGTATTGCACTGGGTCCTTGTATAGACCTGTGCATATACAGATCACAGTTAAGTGAGATAAAAACGGCCCTACACTCTGTATGTGTGAGTCATGGTGGCTGTCAGTTGTCCCTTGCACAAAGTCCGTTTTTGTCTTTACGGCGCACGCGCCGATCCCCTGTGCTCTGTTACACTTTGAGCCAAGCCGCCTTGTTCGGCTCCGCTCTGAGTCCCTCAGCCGCCTCACTGCGCAGGCGTGCCGTCTTTTAACTTTCTCGGCACTTGTCTGTATTACTGGCAGTTCACGGGCTGCTATGGGCCGCCCGTTATCTGGCCTCCTATTGGATGCTCACTTTCCCCTGTTGCTCCCGATGGTTGGCCTCGCCGGATTGGTTGTCGTCCACACACCCACCTCTCGTCATTCCACACTCCCATAAGAGGAGTAGTTTTCTCGCGGCGCCGCCATTAGCCCCATGTACCCCTGAGGACGCTACTAGTTAGCGAAACATGTCGGGGGGGCTCTGTTAATTTTTAATTCCTGCCTCAGCTGGATCTTCGTCTGCATGTTAATAGTGGCACTGATGCCCCTGCACTAACTGTCTGCCGACACTCGGCACACACTGCAAACTTTAGATACTTTGCTAGGTTTCTACAGCTGTTAAATTGACTTCGGTCTGTGGCAGTGAAAGTTTTAAAATTTATGTATAGTTTGTTCTTGCTACACGTAGCTTAATAAAGGTTGTAAATTCTAACTTTATCCTCATTACTTATTGGGTGGTCAGGAAATTGGGTTTTGTTTGCCTGCAGGCATTCCTTTTCTGACTAGTTTCCCAAATGGGGTCACTTTTGCGGGGTTTCCACTGTTTTGGTACCACAAGAGCTCTTCAAAGCTGACATGGTGCCTAAAATATATTCTAATAAAAAAGTGTTCAAAATCCATTAGGTGCTCCTTTAGTTCTGAGGCCTGTTTTTGCAGTCCATAAGCACACTAGAGCCACATGTGGGATATTTCCTAAAACTGTAGAACCTGGGCAATAAATATTGAGTTGCGTTTCTCTGGTAAAACTTTGTGTTACAAAAAAAATGGATTAAAAATGTATTTCTGCAACAACAAAAAATGAAATTTGTAAATTTCACCTCTACTTTGGTTTAATTCCTATGAAATGTCTAAAGAGTTAAGAAGCTTTCTAAATGCTGTTTTGAATACTTTGAGGGGTGGAGTTTTTAAAATGGGGTGAATTATTGGGGGTTTCTAATATATGTCCCTAAAAGCCACTTCACAACTGAACTGGCCCCTGTAAAAATAGCCTTTTGAAATTCTTAAAAATGTGAGAAATTGGTGCTAAAGTTCTAAGCCTTGTAACGTCCTAGAAAAATAAAAGGATGTTCAAAAAACGATGTATCTAATGTAGACATGGGGGATGTTAATTAGAGACTACTTTGTGTGGTATAAGTGCCTGTCTTACAAGCAGATACATTTAAATTTAGAAAAATGGTAATTGTTGAAATTTTTTGCTACATTTTGGTGTTTTTCACATTTAAATACTGTATGTATCGAGCAAATTTTGCCAGTAACTAAAAGTCCAATGTGTCACGAGAAAACTATCTCAGAATCGCTTGGATAGGTTAAAGCATTCCAAAGTTATTACAACATAAAGTGACACATGTCAGATTTGAAAAATGAGGCTCTGTCAGGAAGGTCAAAAGTGGCTAAAGAGGGAAGGGGTTAAGGCCTAAAATAGGCTGGTCACTAAAGGTTTAACGTACACAAATACGGCAATACCAAATTTTAAATAATTATTTTATTTAATTTTCTTTGTTTCACTACTTTTACAAAATAAAAAAACAAATTGTTAAAAATAAATTTGACTTTATTTTTCTGTTGATGGAGCTCTGTGATGGCTTGTTTGTTGCGTGGTGAGCTGTTTTTATTAGTACCATTTTGGGGTACATACACCTTTTTTTAATTCAGTTTTTTTTTTTTAGTGCCGTTCACGGTGTGGGATAAAAAAAAGGCTATTTTTACAGGGGCCAGTTCAGTTGTGAAGTGGCTTTTAGTGACATATATTAGAAACCCCCAATAATTCACCCCATTTTAAAAACTCCCCCCTCAAAGTATTCAAAACAGCATTTAGAAAGCTTCTTAACCCTTTAGACATTTCACAGGAATTAAACCAAAGTAGAGGTGAAATGTACAAATTTTATTTTTTGTTGTTGCAGAAATACATTTTTAATCCATTTTTTTTTTTGTAACACAAAGTTTTACCAGAGAAAGGCAACTCATTATTTATTGCCCAGGTTCTACAGTTTTAGGAAATATCCCACATGTGTGGTAATGTACTGAAGCATCGGCCGCAGAAGCAAAAGGTCACCTAGAGGATTTTGGGGCCTTCTTTTTATTAGAATATATTTTAGGGACCATGTCAGGTTTGAAGGGCTCTTGCTGTGCCAAAACAGTGGAAATACCCCAAAAGTGACCCCATTTAGGAAACTACACCCCACAAGGAAATAATCTAGGGGTATAGTAAGCATTTTCACCCCCCAGTTTTTTTGCAGAAATTCTTGGAAGTAGGCCGTGAAAATTATTCTACATTTTTTTTCAAATAAAATGTAGGTTTAGATAATTTTTTTTCTAATTTCCACAAGTACTAAAGGAGAAAAAGCACCTCAACATTTGTAAAGCCATTTCTGCAGAGTAAAACAATACCCCACATGTGGTCATAAACGGCTGTTTGGACACACGGCAGGGGTTAGAAGGGAGAGAGTGCCATTTGGCTTTTGGAGATCACATTTAGCAGGAATGGTTTGCGGAGGCCATGTCGCATTTGAGGACCAAAACAGAGAAAACGACAAAAAGTGACTCCATTTAGGAAACTACAGCCCTTGAGGAATTCATCTATGTGTGTACTGAGCATTTTGACCCCACAGGTGTTTCATTGGTTTTATTTGAATTGGGCAGTGAAAATAAAAACAATCCCTTTTCTTCAATAAGACGTAGTTTTAGCTCGAAATTTTTCATTTTCTCAACAAATAAATGAAAAAAAGAACTACAACATTCGGAAAGCAATTTCACCTGAGTATGGCAATACCCCATATGTGGTCATAAACTGCTGTTTGGGCACACAGTAGGGCTCAGAAGGGAAGGAGTCGCATTTGGCTTTTGGAGTGCAGATTTTGCTTGATTAGTTTCTGGTCACTATGTTGCATTTGCAAAGCCCCTGTGGGACCAAAATCGTTGAAACCTCCCCACCTCCACCAGAAGTGACCCAATTCTGGAAACTACACCCCTCAAAGTTTTCACCTAGGGGTGTAGTAAGCATGTTAACCCCGCAGGGGTTTTGCAGAAATTAGTGTGCACTCTATGTTGCAGAGTGAAAATGGCAATTTTTCCATAGCTATGCCATTTCATTGTCCAATATGTGGTGCCCAGCTTGTGCCACCATAACAAGACAGCTCTCTAATTATTATGCTGTATTTCCCGGTTTTAGAAACACCCTACATGTGGCCCTAATCTTTTTCCTGGACATGTGACGGCTCAGGAGTGAAAGTACCATGCAAAGTTAAGGCCTCATTTGACAACTTACAAAGTATTGGTTCACAATTGCTGAGGCTCTGATGTGAAATAATAAAATAAATCGCAGAGAAGTGACCCCATTTGGAAACTACACCCATCAAGGCATTTATTAAGGGGTGTAGTGAGCATTTTCACCCCACAGGTCTTTTCCATAAATGATTGCACTGCGGATGGTGCAAAGTAAAAATTAAAATTTTTCCCTAGATATTCCATTCCAGTAGCAAATATGTTGTGCCACTGGAGACACACACACACACCCCAAAAATTCTTAACAGGGTTCTCCCTGGTTTGGCGATGCCATATATGTGGAAGTAAACCGCTGTTTGGGCACACTGTAGGGCTCAGAAGGGAGGGAGCACCATGTGTCTTTTGGAGCGTGGGTTTTGCTTGGTGGTAGTTTTGTTTGTAGTTTTACTGGTATTTCAGCTTATAATGTGGGGGTACATGTAAGCCCCTGCAGAGTACATCAGGGGCATAGTCAGGTGGTATAATAATGAGGTAAAAAAAAACAATAGAATAATCCATAGATGTGTGCTGTGAAGCAATCCTTTATGCACAGGCCAGTGACACTGATAAATGGTCCACTTATTCCTCTTTTGGTCCACATTCTGCACCTGTGCACTTTGGGGAATTTTGCTGGGAAAGTGTTGCCCTGGTATAGTACGGGCGCCCTCGCTTCCAGCAGATATGTTTGGGTCCTACCCTTCCTGGTTCCCTAATTTTAGGGCCTTGATAAACTTTTTTTTACATTTCCTGACATATTGGAGCCTTAATTAATTTTATTTTTCATAGACTTAGTGGTATGAGGGATGTGCGGGACGAGATTTAGTTTTTATTGGTACCATTTTGGGGTGCATGCGACTTTTTGATCACTTTTTATCCTTCTTTGGGAGGCCAGGTGACCAAAAAACAGCATTCTAACATAGTTATTTAGTTTGTTTTATACAGCGTTCACCATGCGTTATGTCCACTTTATTCTGTACAATTCCGGCGATACCTAATTTATTGCGTTTTTTTATGTTTTACCACGTTTTGCACAATAAAATTACTTTTGTCGTCATGTTGTGAGAACTTATTAACTTTTTAAGATTTTTCGGCAACGGAGCTGTATGAGGGCTTGTTTTTTGCGAGACGAGCTCTAGATTTTATAGGTACTATTTTTGGATACATGCGACTTTTTGATCACTTTTTATTTAAATTTTTGTAGGGCAAAGTGACCATAATATTTTTATAGTTCAGGCCGTTATGGTTGCGGCGATACCAAATATGTATGGTTTATTGCTTTTTTTTTCAATAATAAGGCTGGGTTCACACAGTTTTTTGCAGGCAGAAAATCTGCCACACAGTTCCGTTTGGAATTGTGAGGCAGGTTTTGCTCTGCCTGCACGCCGTTTTTCGCGGCGTTTTTCGCCTGCGGCCATTGTGTGCCGCAGGACAAATAGGCCGCAAAATACGCTTTCTCTGCCCCCTTTTGATGTCAATGGGAGGTCAGAGGCGTAAACGCCTGAAGATGGGGCATGTCCCTTCTTTTTTCCCGCAAGCCGTTTTTTCCGCTCGTGGGAAAAAAAGGCCTCCGTCTCCCATTGAAATCAATAGGAGGCATTTTTGGCGCGTTTTCCGACGCGGTTTTCGCATCAAAAAACTCTGTGAACTGACCCTTAAGGACTTGATAAGGGAGAAAGGGTAATTGTGTTTTATTACTTGAAACTTCACTTTTTTTTTTTTTTTAGTCACACTAGGGGACTTGAAGGTCCAACTGTCAGATGGTTTTTTTCTAATACATTGCACTACCGATGTAGTGCGATGTGTTATATCTGTCAGTCATTCACTGACCGCCAGCTGATTAGGCTTTGCCTCCGCGCGGGGACTAATCGGCTTCCGTAATGGCAGAGCAGAAGGCCATTGTTATGCCTCCTGTTGCCATAGCAGCAGTTGGCAGCCCTGCGATTGCAGGGCAGAGCTGCCGATCTGCTGCCAACCACTAAGATGCAGCAATCGCTTTTGATCGCTGCATCAAAGAGGTTAATAGCAGGAATCGGAGCTAGCTGTAACATACAGCTGACATCCACTGCTGATGATGCCGGCGCCATCTTGCCGACGGCTACGGAAACCTTTTATGCCCTGCCTCTGGACGGGGCCTGGAAGGTTTCCGTACTAGGCAGAAGGCCACTATTAGGCCTCCAGTTGCCATTAGAAACTACCAAGAAAAAGTGATCGACTAAGCACATGGAGATACAAAAAAGACACAAATTTTATTGAATAAAGACATTGGACAAGTTAAAAGATGGAATGAAGGATAAGTCACACAATAAAAAGACATCGAATCAATCGTAAGCCAGATATGGTTGTTTTGCCAGCGTATTAAAGGTAAACATGATATTGAAGCAGCACGAAGGTAAGTAGGGTCAAACCAGACTGTCACAAATATGTAAATGTGCTTAATAAGATGGTGGCGATTTTGTGTAAGTATGGAGAATCATGAACAACGCCACCAATTACAAATGTGAGACAATGCTGAAGACCAATTTAACCCCTTAGCGCACTAGGACGCACCGGTACGTCCTGCATTGAAGTGCTTTAAGGCACAGGGACGTACCGGTGCGTCCTGGCTAAAAACTGTCACCCTGTCAAAGGACAAGGTGACTGAACTGTGCCGTCAACTGTTTGACAGTTGATCGGCACAGTAAGACGGCAGGGGACCATTCACAGCGGTCTCCTGCCGGCTATCGCTGCATCTAAGTGATTAGATCGTACCCTATGGTTGCTAATAACAACCATCGGCACCCGCGAGTGTTCCGATGGTTGCTATGGCAACCATAGCCTAACAATCGCTTCCTAGTACGGAAGCCTATTAGGCCCCGCAGGGAGGCGAAGCCTAATAGGCTTGCTGTCAGTGAATAGCTGACAGCTCTAATACACTGCACTATGTAGGTAGTGCAGTGTATTAGAATAGCGATCAGGGCTTCATGCCTTCAAGTTCCCTAGTGGGACACAAAAAAAAGTTAAAACAAGTTAATAAAAATGTTGTAAAAAAGTAAAAAAAAATAAGTTTCATGTTAAAAAACGCTAACAGCCTTTTTTCCTATAATATGTCTTTTATTATAGGAAAAACCAAAAAACATAAAAAAAAGTACACATATGTGATATCCCCGCATCCGTAACGACCCAAACTATAAAAATATCACGCTATTTTACCCGTACGGTGAACACCGTAAAAAAATTATTACAGAATCGCTGTTTGTTAGTCACTACCCCTTGCAAAACAGAATAAAAAAAGAGATCTAAAAGTTGCATGTACCCCAAAATTATACCATTAAAAAACGCAGCCCGTCCCGCAAAAAACAAGCCCTCCCGCAGCTTTTTTGATGGAAAAAAAAAAAGTTATGGCTCTCAGAATATGGTGACACCAAAAATAAATTTGAAACAAAAGTGATTTTATCGTGCAGACGCTGCAAAACATAAGAAAAACTATATATATATATATATATGGTATCGCCGTAATCGTACCGACCCACAGAATAACGTAAAATTGGCATTCATAGCGCATGGCGAACGCCGTAAAAAAAATAAAAATAAAAAACATCAGAATTGCAGGTTTTTGGTCACCTGGTTTGCCAAAAAAATGAAATACAAAGTGATCAAAAAATCGCATGTACCCCAAAATGGTGCCAACGAGATCTACAGATTGTTCTGCAACAAATAAGCCCTCATCCAGCTCCGGGGGAGAAAAAAGAAAGACGTTTTGGCTCTCAGAACATGGCGATGCAAAATGTGCAAAGTGTCCAAAAGCGGATAAGATCTGGCACCATTTATCAGTGCGACACCGGCCACATATCTGCAGATTATTATTTATTTACACCATTATTATACCCCTGATGTTCTCCGCACAGCTTACGTATTCCCCCACATCATAAACTGAAATACCAGAAAAACCCCAAACAGAACAACTAGCGAGCAAAATCCACGCTCCAAAAGCCAAATGGCGCGCCCTGCAGCGTGCCCAAGCAGCAGTGTACGTCCACATATATGGCATCGCTATACCCGGGAGAACCCGTTTAACAGTTTGAGGTATTTGTCTTCAGTGGCACGAACTGGGCACAAAATATTGTACACTAAAATGGCACATACCTGTGGAAATTTTCACTTTGCACCATCCACTGAGCATTCATTTCTAATAGAAAAAAAAAAACCTGTGTGGTCAAAATGCTCACTACACCCATTAATAAAATGCCTTCAGGGGTGCAGTTTCCAAAATGGGGGTCACTACTTGGGGGTTTGTTTTACTATTTGACCCCAGAGCCCTGCCATTGTGGGCTAATGCTGCGAAAATCACCAAAATAGGTCTCCCATGCGCCTTTCACTCTTAAGCCCTGTCATATGTCCAGGCAAATGATAAATGCCTTGAGGGGTGTAGTTTACAAAATGGGGTCACTTCTCATGGTTTTACACTCTACTCTGGTACCTAAGAGCGCTCTGCAAATGCGACATGGCACGTACACCAGTCCAGCAAAATCTGTGCTCTAAAAGCCACATGGCACTCCTTCCATTTTGAGCTCTGCCATGTGCCCAAACAGCAGTTTAGGGCCAAACATTGGGTAATGCCGTACTCGGGAGAAATTGGGTAACAAATTATGTGGTGTTTTTTCTCCTATTACCCCTTGTGGGGGAAAAAATTGGGTGCAAAACTACATATTTTTGGGAAAAAACTTTTTTTTTATTTTCACTGCCTGATTCTAATACAATCTATGAAACACCTGTGGGATCAAAATGCTCAGTACACCCCTAGATGATTACCCTGAGGGGTATAGTTTCCAAAATGGAGTCACATCTCAGGGGTTTCTACTGTACGGGTACCTCAGGGGCTCTGCAAATGCGACATGGCGCCCAAAAAACAATCAACCAAAATCTACATGCCAAGTAGCACTCCTGCCATTCTGAGCCCTGTGGTGTATCCAAGCAGCAGTTTATAACCACATATAGGGTATTGCCGTACTTGGGAGAAATTGCTTTACAATTATTGGGGCGCTTTTTCTCCTTTATTCCTTGTGAAAATGAAAACAATTCAACATTTTAGTGGAAAGAATGTAGATTTTCATTTTCACTGCATAATCCCAATAATTCAGCAAAAAAACTGTGGGGTCAAAATGCTCACTATACCGCTAGATAAATTCCACGAGGGGTATAGTTTCCCAAATGGGGTCACTTTTGCCGGGTTTGCACTATTTTGGCCCCTCAGTGGCTTTGCAAATGTGACATGGGGCCGAAAACCATTCCAGCAAAACTTGAGCTCCAAAAGTCAAATGGTGCTCCGTCCTTTCTAACTTCCGCCATGTGACCAAACAGCAGTTTATTACCACATATGGGGTATTGCTGTGCTCAAAAGAGTTTGCTTTACAAATATTGGGGTGTTTTTTCTCCTTTATATGTTGTAAAAATGAAAAAATCTGAGCTAAAACTACATTTTATTAGAAAAAATTTAGATTTTCAATTTCACGGCATAACTCCTATAGATTCAGCAAAAACCGTGTAGGGTCAAAATGCTAACTATACCCCTATAAAAATTCCTTGAGGGGTGTAGTTTCCAAAATGGGGTCACTTTTGGGGAGTTTCCACTGTTCTGGTCCCTCCAGGGCTTTGCAAACACGACATGGCACCGAAAACCAATGCAGCAAAATCTGCGCTTCAAAATCCAAATGGCCCTCGTTCCCTTCTGAGCCCTGCCATGGGTCCAAACAGCAGTTTCTTACCACATATGGGGTATTGCCGTAATCTGGAGACATTGCTTTACAAATGTTGGGGTGCTTTTTCTCCTTTATTCCTTTGTAAAAACAAAAACATCGTATGTTTTTTCAGAAAAAAAGTAGATTTTCATTTTCACAGACAAGTTCCAGTAAATTTAGCAAAAAACCTGTGGGCTAAAAATGCTAACTATACCCCTAGAAAAATTCCGTGAGGGGTGTAGTTTCCAAGATGGGGTCACTTTTGGGGGGGTTTCCACTGTTTTGGCACCACAAGACATCTTCAAACCTGACATGGTGCCTAAAATATATTCTAATAAAATAGAGGCCCCAAAATCCACTAGGTGCTCCTTTGCTTCTGAGGCTGGTGTTTCGGTCCATTACCGCACTAGGGCCACATGTGGGATATTTCAAATGATTGCAGAATCTGGGCAATAAATATTGAGTTGCATTTCTCTGGTAAAACCTTCTGTGTTACAGAAAAAACTGTATTACAAATTAATTTCGTAAAAAAAAATTGAAATGTGTAAATTTCAACTCTACTTTGCTTTATATCTTGTGAAATGCCTAAAGGGTTCAAATAATTTCTAAATGCTGTTTTCAATACTTTGAGGTGTGCAGTTTTTAAAAAGGGGTGTTTTATAGGGGGTTTCTAATATATAAGGCCCTCAAAGCCACTTCAGAACTGAACTGGTCCCTGAAATTTGACATTTTCTTGAAAATGCGAGAAATTGCAGCTAAAGTTCTAAGCCTTGTAACGTCCTAGAAAAATAAAAGCACGTTCAAAAAACGATGCAAACATAAAGTAGACATATGGGAAATGTAAACTAGCAACTATTTTTTTTTTTTTTTCTTTATCAAAGATTTTTTCTTTTGAAAGTATACACAACATAACAGCTTATACATGGTTTCATACTTTTGAAAAATTCACACGCAGTGCAATATAACCATTTCAATATCACATAAAATATGCAAAGAGATATGACAGCAGTAGGAGGTACCTCCTAATCAGTAAGCAAAAACGAAATAAGAATGTAGTGAAAATAATAATACCATAAGTGCAGCAAAGATTAGTGCATTATTTGGGGAAACCAGCCCCCACAGGTGGATAACAATTATCGCATATAAGTGCACATTATACGACAGACTAACACAAGACAACAAAGGGAAACACATACGGACATAGCACGCAAAAGGTAGGCTTTATATAGGTATTCAAAAGAGGCCATCCAGCCAGAGAGGTAGATCATTACCACCCCGGAGTCCAGACCACACTGCCCAGGTGCGGACAAAGAGCTCAGCTTTACCCTGATCAGCAGACATCAACTCCTCCATCCTCATAATTCCGTTCACCTCCGTCACCCATTCCTTCAGGGAAGGCACAGTGCTGGATTTCCAATGACGAGGAATCACTGTTCTTGCTGCGGTCAAAAAATGCCGAAAGACACTCTTTTTGAGGTGTGAGAGTGATCCCGGAACCATGGAAAGTAAACCAATGGAGGCCGAAGTCTGAACCTCAGTATGAAAAAGTTTATTACCGAGATCAAAAATCTTTCCCCAAAAGGGACGAAGTTTGGGACAATCCCACCAAATGTGCAGCATGGTTCCAGGAGCCTCCCCACACCTCCACCACTCATCCGGTACATCAGGGAATATCCTATGCAGCAAAGAAGGACAGCGGTACCATCTAGTGAGAATCTTATAATTTTTTTCCTGGGCAAAGCACGAGGTCGGCAGCTTATGCGCCAGGAAGAAAGATGTGCCCCACTCCTCAGCAGAGTGTCGAGTCCCCAATTCCTCATCCCATGCTGTAGTGAATGTCAGCTGAGAGTAATCGTATTTAGGTAGAAGGATCCCGTGTAAAAAGGACAGAACATGAGTGGGCCGTAGTCAGCAACAAGTATTGTTCCAGTGGAGTCTTATCCTGCAGCAACGCAAAACGGTCGCCCATTGAAAAAAGATAGGAGCGCAACTGAAAATAGGACCACCAAACTGGACGTCCCCCTGGACAGGCCTCAGAGACCACAGACTGTGATAAGATTGTACCCTCAGGTGTAAGAGTCTTAGTCAAGAAACTACCGTCCGGTCTCTCCCAACAGAGGAATGTGTCCACACCCACCGCCGGAGGAAAGGAAGGATCATCAAAAAGAGGGGTTAGAGGACCTGGACGGTGAACAATGTCCAACGTAGCAATGATCCGCTCCCAGACTACAAGAAACTCACGTGTGAGGGAAGGCAGAGAAGATGAAGGTCGCTGAGAAGCAGACAACCAAGGCAGAGATGACAGTGCTAGGGGAGACATAGCCTTCTCAATGCGCACCCATTGCTTACCCGCACCTGAGCGGAACCAGTCTACCAATCGCATCAGTAACGCAGCTTGGTGGTAGCGTTTAAAATCCGGCAATCCTACCCCCCCCCCATTTTCGGCCGACTAAGGACAGCAAAACGAACACGAGGCATAGAGGAGCCCCAAACAAATTTAGTTATGGCCCTATGCAATATTTGGAAGAAGCTCATTGGGATTATGATAGGGACGGTTTGGAATATGTAAAGAAATTTGGGTAGAATGTAAATTTTTACCTCGTTAATGCGCCCAAACCACGATATGCGATTCCCACCGTACGCCGTTAAATCCCTCAAGGTGCGCTGCAGAATGGGTGTGTAATTCAAAGCGAACAAATCCGACTGGTGTGTGGGAATTTGCACCCCCAGATATTTTAGAGATTTAGATTGCCATTTGAACGGGAAAACTCGATCGAGATGGTTGGCTAAGGCTGTATCGAGAGATACCTCTGATTTGGAATAGTTGACTTTGAAATTGCTCACATGGCCAAACCGCTCAAATTCCCCGGTCAAAGATGGCAAGGAAACCATGGGAGTCGTAATGTACACCAGGAGATCATCGGCATACAATGCTAGTTTGTGATGTTTTGCGCCAACACAGACACCATTAACATTAGGGTTGTTCCGCAGTGCCACGGCCAGGTGTTCCATGACCAAAACATAGAGTAAAGGTGAGAGTGGGCACCCCTGTCTCGTGCCATTAGAAATAGACAAAGAGTCAGATAACAACCCATTAACTCGAACCCGGGCCGTAGGCCCTTGATATAATGCCATAATCCTATCCACCATAATGGCGCCAAGGCCAACCTGTGTCAGGACACTGCGGAGAAACACCCAATGTACCCTGTCAAATGCTTTTTCAGCATCGACCGAGAGTAAACACATCAGAATCTTATGGGATTGGCAGTATGATGTTAAAAGGAGGGTCTTGTTAGTGTTGTCCCGTGCTTCTCTACCACGCACAAACCCCACCTGGTCATCTGTGACCAGATCGTGTAAGAGAGGCGAGAGTCGAGAAACCAGCAACTTCGCAAAAATCTTAACGTCTACATTTATCAATGATATTGGTCGGAAGTTTGCGCACGCCGTCGGATCTTTGCCCGGTTTTGGTAAAAGGGTAATATGAGCCTCAAGGGACCGGGGTGCAAAGGGACACGAGGAAGACACTGAATTAAAAACTTTCGTCAAGAACGGAGCCAATTGATCCTTAAATGTCTTGTAGAATTTATTATTAAACCCATCGGGTCCTGGACTTTTGCCCAAGGGGGAATCTCCAATAGCGCGCTCCACCTCCGTTTCCAAAAAATCTTCCTCAAGTCCCAAAGCCTCCCCGCCCCCCAAGGACGGCAGCGCAGTGTCGTGCACATAACGGTCTATTTTATCACGCAACGCATCCGCCTGCATATCCTGAAAATGGCCTTTAAGATTGTATAATGCCGAGTAATACTGTCTGATGCAATCGGTGATCCCCACCGGATCATGAACCTCACCGCCCGAGGGAGAAGTAATTTTAGGGATATACGACGCCTGGGTGCAAGGATGTAGTATCCGTGCCAGAGACCTGCCGCATTTATCTGCAAATTCGTACGAGTGTTTTCGCATACGGTCCCTGAATCGAGCGTGTGACTGGTCTATCAGAGAACGCAAGGATTCTCTCGCTGCAGTAAGTTCCGCAAATATTTGTGAGGAAAGCACTTGCTTATGACGGGATTCAAGGTCCCGTATCTGAGCAAGGAGTCGCGTAATGGCCACCCCTTTTTCCCGCTTCAAACGAGCCCCATGTTGGATCAGGACTCCCCTGACTACACACTTTAGCGCCTCCCACTGTAATGGTAATGGGGTGGTGTCACGTGTATGTACCTCAAAAAAACCGTTTAGTGAGTCCTTAAAGGAACAGTGTCATCACAATTTTTTTTTTCATATGTTAAAGATGTTAGTGCTTTATTAAAACCGTTTATATTTATTTGTGTGTTTGTGTTTTACTTTTTCTTATTTTTACACTTTTTCTTCCCTATGGGGGCTGCCATTTTTTGTTCCATTTCTGTATGTGTCGATTAACGACACATACAGACATGGAATACGGCAGCCACAGTCCCATAGGGACTGCGAATGGCTCCCGTCCCATCCACTTCTGTGTACGCCGTCTGTGTGGGAACTGCGCATGCGCCGCTCCCACACAGTCCAATTTGAAATTGGCGCCGTCCGGCGCCATTTTCCTGTGGACCGGAAGTCGCGGCCGGACAGTAAGATTACTACTTCCGGTCGCGGCTTCCGGACTTGTGCACTTGGACCAGCGGCAGCAGACGGAGCGGACGGGCCGGAGGGAGCCGCGGTGGCAGGAGCAGGTAAGAGATTTCAATGTATGTTCGTGTTTGTGTACGTTTACTACTGTATGTAAACCTTCTACACTGTGTGTGTTAGCTCAAAAAATGGCGACACACAGTGTAGGAGGTTAGACCGTTCAAACCCCTCGTTTATCCCGGCACTAGCCAGGATAAAGGAGGGGGGATGCTGAGAGCTCGCTAGAGCGAGGGCTTTTTACCCAATTTTGCAATGCTGCAATTTTGGGAATAGCTCCATCTAGTGACCAGCAATGGGAAATATTATAAATTAGAATCTAATTTATAATATTTCCTGACTCGTGAAAAAAATTTGAACAATGTTTAATCACCTACACACTAAATGTTTAATTAAAAAAAAAAAAACATGTTTTTCTGGCAACACATTCCCTTTAAGTTCTGACACACACTGAGTCACCCAATAAATTATTGTTAAGTTTCCAAGATTGGAAATTGGGTACTGAACTAGGGAACGTAAGTGTCAGAAATACAGGGGCATGATCCGACCAAACCATAGGGCCCACCTCAGAAATAGGATGCCAGGTAAGCAAATGGTGGCTAGTAAGAAAGGCGTCCAGTCTACTATACATATTGTGTAGTGGGGAGAAGTAAGTGTATTCTCATACCTGAGGATGCAGAATCCTCCACACGTCAATCAATTGCATGGAATGCATCACAGTTTTCAAGGCTCCCAAGTGGGACTTCGGAACCGCAGACCTGCCCGAGGAGGTGTCAAGCCGGGAATCGAACGTCCGGTTAAAATCACCGCCCACAATCAAAACTCCCTCCGTGAACTCCTCCAATTTCCGCAAATACCCACAGCACACTCGCGCCTGATCCTGATTGGGGAGGTACATATTAGCTAAGGTGAACAGCTTATTACGAATGGGCAGTTTAAGAAACACATACCGACCACCCGGGTCAACCAAAACGTCTACCAGTTTATGAGAGAGTGACTTGTGGATACAAATACTAGCGCCCTTGGACTTGGATTCCGGGATGGCACTATGGAACCAGACTGGATAATAACGATTTGTAAACTGTGGAGTGTGGCCCACCTGAAAATGAGTCTCCTGTAAAAACAGGATATTTACACGTTCTTCGTGCATATTGTACAATATCTGCGAACACTTTTCCGGGACATTAAGCCCTCTAGCATTAAAGGTACAGACTTTCAGCTGCGCCATTTCCAACACACGTATGTCTAGTAAATCAAGAATGTGCTATATCAATGAAGAAAAGGACAAGACAGACAAGGAAGGGAGACACGACAACAAGGACAAACAAGCGGGTGTAACAAGCACCCACTCCTTGATCTAATCAAGGAGAAACAATCCAATATACACCGGATATAACCAGTGAAACCCTAAGAGGAGAAGTGATTGCAGAGGAAAAAATGGGATATGAACGGCGCTGCAACTCAAGAATGATGCTTGGAATGGTTATAATGATATGATCTTTTATTCAATAGGCTATGCGTTTCAATGCCGCACCGGCATCTTCCTCAGGCCATATAAATTTCAATTGAAACAACACTCCTTAAATACAACATGCTGCCAAAAAAACCGCCAATGTGATCAAGGTCAGAGTGCATCAGTGACGTCATCGATACAAAAGATTTAAATAGACAAAAAACAAAAAATAAATATATAAAAATAGACAAGTGCAAAACCAATAGTAACACAATAAATGACATCATGAGTTAAAAAGATAATAAACATAACAAATAAGAACATTGTACCATGAAAATGCTATCAAGGAATTTCAGAGAAATAGAAGTCGGGACCTGCAAAAAAATACATACTATTTGCGTAAGTGTGGTATTTACAAACACAACTATTTTTATCAAAATAAACATCTAGTACTTTAATAAATAGGATGGAAAAGAAGAAAAGGACCAGTTTAAACGAATAAACCTCTGAATACATGTATATTTTGTATTTCTCAGCGTGTATAAACTTGAGAAACTAGATATCAAGCAACTCAAAAGGAGGTTCGAGATGCCGTAAAGGAGACAACTATTTTAATATCTGAAATCGGAATAATCATATATATATACCCCTTTCTTAATGGAAGAAGAAATAATCCATATATATATATAAAAATATAAATAAACCCTCAAGAGATCCAATCGGATGCTCAATAATGCAAATGCGGCAATTGCAAAATATGATGAAAAATATTAAATATACAAAAGGATACACACATCATGATAAAAAATGCACTAAGTAAAAAATTGATTAAGAACCAATACTGTGATGTAAGCATTACAAATTAATATAAGATGCCTCATTGGGGGACTAACTATAATTTACTGAAATATTTATTCCGTGGAAAATTCATACACAGATAAAAGTTACAATTAATGATAAAAACTGGAGAATGAAAAAAAAATTTCGAAATAAAAAGGAGATATGAAATGAGAAAATTTACCAAACATACATGTATATAAAAAACACATAAAAATATATATAAAAAATACATATATATATATATATATATATATATATATATATATATATAATATAAAAAGTTGAAACAACACAAACCAGTCATAGGCCCCCAAAGAATAAAATTAGTCGAGGGATGTTTCAGAAATGTCATTTAAACCATTTGGTTGCAGAGTTAGTAATTTAAAAATCCAGAAATTTTCTCTTTGTTTTAATTTCTGGAAACGATTGGGAATGTCACAAGATATTTGCTCTATCGGAGTAATAGTAATCTTATTAAATTGACAATTATGAACCGAGGCACAGTGTCTTGAAACACTATGTTTTAAAAATCCTTTTGAGACATTGTACCTATGTTTATTAATCCTACTCCGCAGACATTGAATAGTTCTCCCAATGTATTGTAACCGACACGAACATTCCAAGAGATAAATGACATAATTACTGCCACAATTGAGGAAAGACCTAATAGGGAATATTTCATTAGTAATATTAGAACTAAAAGTATGTTTTCTATGTGAAATATTGATACAACAAAGACACAGTTTTTGTCCACATTTGAAAGAACCATTTGAAATGGAGAGGGTTTTTGGGATAGATGACTTGATATTATGGACCCGGCTAGGGGCTAATATATTTTTTACATTTGCTGAGCGTCTAAATGTAATGCCTGGTTTGTCTGGCAAAAAATCTTTGAGGAATGGGTCATTTTTCAGGATATGCCAATATCTCGACAAAATTGATCTTACGGAATTATGTCCACTGTTCTAAGATGTGACGAAATTATTTGAGTGTTTCTTCAAACTATTCTTTTTATCAACTTTGTCAGTCTCGTTTGTACCATTAGTGATAGCCTCCACCCTTTTTACTGGAGCAACACAGGATTTTTGGGTTAATTCCGCCGCCCTAGAGCGAGCCCCCTTAATCAATTGTATTGGGAATTTTTTTTCCCTAAACCTACCTTCTAAAATCTTACATTCCTCCTGAAAATTGTGGTCAGAGGAGCAGTTTTTCCTCACTCTCCTAAATTGCCCAAAAGGTACATTTCTAATCCACGGCGGGTAGTGTGCACTTTTGAAATCAATATAACTGTTCACATCGACGGTTTTAAAATGGGTTTTAGTGTTGAAATTATTAGCAGCTTTGTCATAGCAAATAGTAAGATCCAAGAAATCAATAGAGGTAGTTGAAAAAGTATAAGTAAATATCCATTCCATAGTCATTTTTGTTGAGTATTTCCATAAAACTAGCCACTTCATCTTCCCTTCCATTCCATACAATAAATAAATCATCGATAAAACGTTTATATAAAAGAATCTTATCCCTAAAAACATGATCGTTGAGAATATATTTATCCTCAAAATCTCCCATAAACAGATTGGCATAAGCCGGGGCGAACCTAGAGCCCATCGCACATCCCTTTATTTGGTTGTAGTAATTTTTTCCAAAACTAAAGACATTGTGCTTTAAAATATATTCAACACAATTGGTTAAAAACTGAATTTGTGTTATTGGGAACTTGGGGTTTGAAGCTAAAAATGATTCCACAACTTCAAGCCCTCTATCATGAGGAATGTTACTATATAAAGCAGTGACATCGGCTGTCAAAAAGCACACATTGGACACAAGTGGATCGACTACTAAATCCTGTAAATTTCTAATAAGCTGGGTGGAATCTCTCAAGTAAGACGGTAGTTGTAGTACAAACGGTTGTAAATGTAAGTCAATATAGTGAGATAAATTACTGGTGAGGGACCCAATGCCCGAAATAGGGCGGCCAGGAGGATTGGTCATACATTTGTGTATCTTGGGGAGATGATACATAAAGGGTAGACTAGGGCATGGTACATTAAGAAAATTTTTTTCCTTTTTGGTTAGTAACCCGTCAGAAAAAGCCATGTCAATCAAGTTCTTATATTCACCAAGATAAGCAGAAAGTGGGTTATCCACTAATTTTAAATAAAATGAACCATCAGATAGAATCCTTGAGGTTTCATTCAGATAATCACTTTTATTTTGAATCCCAATACCCCCACCTTTATCCGCGGAGCGGATAACAATATTCTCATTACTACGTAAAGATTTGATAGCTTGTCTCTCCTTGGATGTTAAATTATCCGGCATAAATTGGGGTTTATCCAATGCCCGAAATTCATTGCCAACCAACGTGGAAAACGTTTCCAAAAAGGCCCCTTGATGGTGTACAGGGTAAAAGTTGGATTTGGGATGTACTTCCGTATAAGTCCCAAAATTCAAACTATAACAAGTTTCTTTCCAACAATACAAAAAATCTCAACAAAAAGAAAATTAGAACACGACAAAGATATATAGATGAAAGAGGGGCGGTAGGAACCGCAAATTCGCTACTACCTCACGTACAGTCGAAGAAACCAAGGGGCACACAGTAAAACTTTTTAATTTGTCCTCGTATGAATTAAATGAGTTCGAAATAAGCTTACTAAGTAAGGGGCTCTCCTTTTGTCCTGTAGCCCCCCCCGGACACGTTTGAACTTTTTATGGATCTAAATAGATTTGTTCGGAAACTAACCTTATCCAGACATTTTTCTATGTTTAAACACTCCCCCACATCTCTTGTGGCAAGTGATTTTTGTGAGAGGGTGCCTACTCAAATGGCTTTAAGTGTGGAAGTACATCCCAAATCCAACTTTTACCCTGTACACCATCAAGGGGCCTTTTTGGAAACGTTTTCCACGTTGGTTGGCAATGAATTTCGGGCATTGGATAAACCCCAATTTATGCCGGATAATTTAACATCCAAGGAGAGACAAGCTATCAAATCTTTACGTAGTAATGAGAATATTGTTATCCGCTCCGCGGATAAAGGTGGGGGTATTGTGATTCAAAATAAAAGTGATTATCTGAATGAAACCTCAAGGATTCTATCTGATGGTTCATTTTATTTAAAATTAGTGGATAACCCACTTTCTGGTTATCTTGGTGAATATAAGAACTTGATTGACATGGCTTTTTCTGACGGGTTACTAACCAAAAAGGAAAAAAAATTTCTTAATGTACCATGCCCTAGTCTACCCTTTATGTATCATCTCCCCAAGATACACAAATGTATGACCAATCCTCCTGGCCGCCCTATTATTTCGGGCATTGGGTCCCTCACCAGTAATTTATCTCACTATATTGACTTACATTTACAACCGTTTGTACTACAACTACCGTCTTACTTGAGAGATTCCACCCAGCTTATTAGAAATTTACAGGATTTAGTAGTCGATCCACTTGTGTCCAATGTGTGCTTTTTGACAGCCGATGTCACTGCTTTATATAGTAACATTCCTCATGATAGAGGGCTTGAAGTTGTGGAATCATTTTTAGCTTCAAACCCCAAGTTCCCAATAACACAAATTCAGTTTTTAACCAATTGTGTTGAATATATTTTAAAGCACAATGTCTTTAGTTTTGGAAAAAATTACTACAACCAAATAAAGGGATGTGCGATGGGCTCTAGGTTCGCCCCGGCTTATACCAATCTGTTTATGGGAGATTTTGAGGATAAATATATTCTCAACGATCATGTTTTTAGGGATAAGATTCTTTTATATAAACGTTTTATCGATGATTTATTTATTGTATGGAATGGAAGGGAAGATGAAGTGGCTAGTTTTATGGAAATACTCAACAAAAATGACTATGGAATGGATATTTACTTATACTTTTTCAACTACCTCTATTGATTTCTTGGATCTTACTATTTGCTATGACAAAGCTGCTAATAATTTCAACACTAAAACCCATTTTAAAACAGTCGATGTGAACAGTTATATTGATTTCAAAAGTGCACACTACCCGCCGTGGATTAGAAATGTACCTTTTGGGCAATTTAGGAGAGTGAGGAAAAACTGCTCCTCTGACCACAATTTTCAGGAGGAATGTAAGATTTTAGAAGGTAGGTTTAGGGAAAAAAATTTCCCAATACAATTGATTAAGGGGGCTCGCTCTAGGGCGGCGGAATTAACCCAAAAATCCTGTGTTGCTCCAGTTAAAAGGGTGGAGGCTATCACTAATGGTACAAACGAGACTGACAAAGTTGATAAAAAGAATAGTTTGAAGAAACACTCAAATAATTTCGTCACATCTTAGAACAGTGGACATAATTCCGTAAGATCAATTTTGTCGAGATATTGGCATATCCTGAAAAATGACCCATTCCTCAAAGATTTTTTGCCAGACAAACCAGGCATTACATTTAGACGCTCAGCAAATGTAAAAAATATATTAGCCCCTAGCCGGGTCCATAATATCAAGTCATCTATCTCAAAAACACTCTCCATTTCAAATGGTTCTTCCAAATGTGGACAAAAACGGTGTCTTTGTTGTATCAATATTTCACATAGAAAACATACTTTTAGTTCTAATATTACTAATGAAATATTCCCTATTAGGTCTTTCCTCAATTGTGGCAGTAATTATGTCATTTATCTCTTGGAATGTTCGTGTCGGTTACAATACATTGGGAGAACTATTCAATGTCTGCGGAGTAGGATTAATAAAAAACATAGGTACAATGTCTCAAAAGGATTTTTAAAACATAGTGTTTCAAGACACTGTGCCTCGGTTCATAATTGTCAATTTAATAAGATTACTATTACTCCGATAGAGCAAATATCTTGTGACATTCCCAATCGTTTCCAGAAATTAAAACAAAGAGAAAATGTCTGGATTTTTAAATTACTAACTCTGCAACCAAATGGTTTAAATGACATTTCTGAAACATCCCTCGACTAATTTTATTCTTTGGGGGCCTATGACTGTGGTTTGTGTTTCAACTTTTTTATATATATATATATATATATGTATTTTTTATATATATTTTTATGTGTGTTTTTTATATACATGTATGTTTGGTAAATTTTCTCATTTCATATCTCCTTTTTTATTTCGAAATTTTTTTTTAATTCTCCAGTTTTTATCATTAATTGTAACTTTTATCTGTGTATGAATTTTCCACGGAATAAATATTTCAGTAAATTATAGTTAGTCCCCCAATGAGGCATCTTATATTAATTTGTAATGCTTACATCACAGTATTGGTTCTTAATCAATTTTTTACTTAGTGCATTTTTTATCATGATGTGTGTATCCTTTTGTATATTTAATATTTTTCATCATATTTTGCAATTGCCGCATTTGCATTATTGAGCATCCGATTGGATCTCTTGAGGGTTTATTTATATTTTTATATATATATGGATTATTTCTTCCATTAAGAAAGGGGTATATATATATGATTATTCCGATTTCAGATATTAAAATAGTTGTCTTCTTTACGGCATCTCGAACCTCCTTTTGAGTTGCTTGATATCTAGTTTCTCAAGTTTATACACGCTGAGAAATACAAAATATACATGTATTCAGAGGTTTATTCGTTTAAACTGGTCCTTTTTTTTCTTTTCCATCCTATTTATTAAAGTACTAGATGTTTATTTTGATAAAAATCGTTGTGTTTGTAAATACCACACTTGCGCAAATAGTATGTATTTTTTTGCAGGTCCCGACTTCTATTTCTCTGAATTTCCTTGATAGCATTTTCATGGTACAATGTTCTTATTTGTTATGTTTATTATCTTTTTAACTCATTATGTCATTTATTTTGTTACTATTGGTTTTGCACTTGTCTATTTTTATATATTTATTTTTTGTTTTTTGTCTATTTAAATCTTTTGTATCGATGACGTCACTGATGCACTCTGACCTTGATCACATTGGCGGTTTTTTTGGCAGCATGTTGTATTTAAGGAGTGTTGTTTCAATTGAAATTTATATGGCCTGAGGAAGATGCCGGTGCGGCATTGAAACGCGTAGCCTATTGAATAAAAGATCATATCATTATAACCATTCCAAGCATCATTCTTGAGTTGCAGCGCCGTTCATATCCCATTTTTTCCTCTGCAATCATTTCTACACGGAGACCCATTGGTGTGACCGTCTGGGATTTCGGCTGCAGCACTTACTATCCGACGTGACTGATCTTACTTCTTGTGGTAAGCCTACACCTGTCATATTTTGACTGCTATTTTTGGGCTTACTTACGCTATGTGGCGCCGTGTGTTTTTTCTTGTATTATTCACTTAAGAGGAGAAGTGTCAGGACAAGGTCTAGCCAGCGCCCCGCACCCCCCAACCCAGCAAATTTTATATAGCAAATAACGATATAACACAAAAGAAAGGAAAACCAAGGCACTTAGTGAGATACCCAAAAATAATTAAATAGGAGTTACATTGTTAGTAGGGCCCTAAAGAAACCCCAGCAGCGAACACCCCTGCATACATTCATTGACAGCATAAATGTACAAACAGGTTAGCAATAAAGACAAATAATAAAAATAATACATTCACGATTGTAGCGTATTAGCGGCAATCGACCGATATTAGTAGCCTCAAGGTCTCCAACAGCAATCACCTGTGAAACATAATGCAGACCCACTCAGTAATGACCATATGTAACTCCACATATAATTGCTTCAGCTGATAAACTCAATAACCATTGTAATTAGGCTCCGACAGCAGGCTGCAATTAAAAGACATTAATAGGGGCATCACATCGGCTCCACAGGCCGACCATCATTACGCCTCATAGGAGATGCAGGAGAACGACCTCGCCTGCGTGATCGTAGACGTGGCGGCGGGATGGGAACATAAGGCCAATCAGGGAGAGAGACTCTAGGCAAACGGAGAGGATCGCAAAAATCTGGAACATCCCCCGGGTCACGAACACTCAGCAGTGCCCCGTTCCTGCGAACCTGCAACTGAAAGGGGTGACCCCAGGAATAGGAAATCTCATGTTTTCTCAAGACATCCAGCAAAGGTCGTAGCACTCGGCGTTTGTCCAGAGTCATCCTGGACAAATCGGATAGTAGCTGGATCTTGACTCCCTGTAATAAAACCTCGCCTTTATCTCGGGCCTTCCTCATAATCTGCTCCTTAAGAGAAAAAAAATGGACACGACATAGCACATCTCTAGGCCTATCAGGATCCGGGTTGCGCGGGCCTAGTGTCCTGTGAGCTCTATCCAGCTCCAGAGGATCATCAGCAGGGCGCCCGAGTAAAGAATTAAACAGAGACTGTAGAGCGGGAATAAGTTGACCCGGAGAGATATCCTCAGGAATGCCCCGCAGCCGAATATTATTACGGCGATTCCGATTCTCATGGTCCTCGGCAAGATTAAATAATGTGTGGATCTGCTGAGAGTGCTGATCCAAACGGTCGGCATGAGAAACTTGTTGCTGTGTAATACTGGATACATCGCTTTCCATCCGCTGTACTTGATCGGATAATTGAGATAAATTGGTAGTAAGAGATTGTATTTCCGATTTATATGTCGTCTCCAGACGGTTTACATAACGCTCCATGTCCTGTTTGGTGGGCAATGCTGATAACTGTCGTCTCAGGCCCTGTAAATCATCCCCTAGGACAGCAGCAACACCTATATGAGAGGAGGGATGAACAGCCATATCTCTGGGAGAAGTAGAAGGCAGCATTGCAGGCCCCAGCACATGAGGGGAGGATAAGGGAGAAACCCGGCCGCCATGACAGGCACCACGTGGCGAGCAGTCCCGCGCAGGCAGCGCCATCTCAGCCCCAGAAGAGCTCGGCTCAATCCCATCCAGCAAGGAGGGAAACTGCCCCTGAGAGCCCGATATCGAGGGGAAGGTACTAGCGGTACCTGATGCAGCAACGCCGGCCGCAGTTGATAGCCCCTCTGGAAGCGAAGTCCCGGAGCCATCTCGTCTCACCTCCAGTGGCGCCATCTTAGATGATGTTCCAGATGCAGCGCCGGTCAGGAATCTCTGAATAGAGCCGGCTGAAGACATCTGCCGCGTACAGTAATGAGTCCTTGTGGAGGCCTTGGATTTCCTGACCATTAGGCTATGTTCACACGGAGTATTTTGGGGGAGGAATATCTGCCTCAAAATTCCGTTTGGAACTTTGAGGCAGATTTTCCTCTCCCTGCACGCCGATTTTCGCAGTGATTTTCGCGCTGTTTTTCGCCAGCGGCCATTGAGCGCCGCGGGCATAAAACAGCGCGAAATACGCTTTCTCTGCCTCCCATTGAAGTCAATAGGAGGTCAGAGGCGGAAGCGCCCGAAGATAGGGTATGTCGCTTTTTCCCGCGAGGCAGTTTTACTGCTCGCGGGAAAAAGCCGCCGACGCCTCCCATTGAAATCAATGGGAGGCGTTCTCGGGCCGTTTGTTCCGAGCTTTGCGACGCGGTTTCCGCGTCAAAAAACTCTGCAAAATACCCCGTGTGAACATAGCCTTAGGGTGATAGAATGATGCTTATGAGAGGGTTAGGGAAGTGCAGGAACGGAGCTCTCAAGCAGCACGTCTGGTCAGCGCCATGTCCAAGCCACGCCCCTCAACTAGCAACTATTTTGTGTGGTATTACTATCTGTTTTACAAGCAGATACATTACAATTTAGAAAAATGCAGATTTTTGCAAATTTTCTCTAAGTTTTGGTGTTTTTGACAAATATTGAATTTAACGACAAATTTTTTTCAGTATCATAAAGTACAATATGTCACGAGAAAACAATCTCAGAATCGCTTGGATAGGCAAAAGCATTCTGGAGTTATTACCACATAAACTAACACATATCAGATGTGCAAAAATCGGCTGTGTCCACAAGGCCAAAATAGGCTTAGACCTTAAGGGGTTAAATAAGATCAGAAGTGACAAGCAATGTTTTTTACAAGCTGCTGAGAATAACAATGTTTGTTCAACATACCAATGGACATTGTGATGCGTGGATAAGACGTCTGCACCCGACGCGCGTTTCTTCACCTGCCTTCGTCCGGGGTGCGTCGGGTGCAGACGTCTTATCCACGCATCACAATGTCCATTGGTATGTTGAACAAACATTGTTATTCTCAGCAGCTTGTAAAAAACATTGCTTGTCACTTCTGATCTTATTTAATTTGGTCTTCAGCATTGTCTCACATTTGTAATTGGTGGCGTTGTTCATATGATTCTCCATACTTACACAAAATCTTCGTGCTGCTTCAATATCATGTTTACCTTTAATACGCTGGCAAAACAACCATATCTGGCTTACGATTGATTCGACGTCTTTTTATTGTGTGACTTATCCTTCATTCCATCTTTTAAGTTGTCCAATGTCTTTATTCAATAAAATTTGTGTATTTTTTTGTATCTCCATGTGCTTAGTCGATCATTTTTTCTTGGTAGTTTCTCATGTTAATTGTTGATCGACGCACCAAGTGTATCTTGGTCAATACTAAGGATATATAATATAGTGCTGCCTACATAACTTGCAACAGTGCTTTATAGTTTAAAGGTGATCTTTGAGCACTATTTATATTATATTCTGTCTGTTGGTATTTTTTGGCTTATCTCCAGTTGCCATTGCAGCCATCGGCACCCCGGCAATAATATAATTGCCGGGGTGCCGATGAGCTGCAAACACCTTAAATGCAGCAATCTCTTTTGACCGCTGCATTTAAGGGGTTAATGGCGGGGATCGAAGCTAACTTCGGTACCCGCCATTAGAGCAGGGTGTCAGCTGTAAGATACAGCTGCCATCCAGGGGAAGATGGCCAGACTCTGCTTCTGAGCCGGTGCCATCCATTTGTCGTAAGTATATGACAATTTGCGGGAAGCACTGACTTCCAATGACCTATACTTATGACAAATGTCGGGAAGGGGTTAATAGTTTGAGTCCTGACAGGATGCGACTGTACCAATTATGTTTATTTTTTGTTTACATTATTTTTCATAAAAAGATGGGAAAACGTATTTTTGTTTACTTATAATACTGTATTGCAGTGTATTGTGCTTTTAGAGATATGATGGCAGTACTGCATTAAAGTGTAGCTAAAAGTTTGACAAACTTCTGACATCTCGTAGAGACAGGTCAGAAGTTTGGATTGGTGGGGGTCTAAGCACAGATACCCCCCACCAATCGCTAGAACGAAGCAGCTGAAGCACTCGTGTGAGCGCTCAGCTGCTTCGTGTGTGTTCGGCTTTTTCCGGAAAGCCGATGTATCGGAGTACAGGATCATAGACTTAGTATTGAGTCCATACACCGATACATTTATGTCCGGAAATAGCCGAACAGACACGAAGCAGCTGAGCGCTCACGAGTGCTTCAGCTGCTTCGTTCTAGCGATTGGTGGGGGGTCTCCGTGCTCGGACCCCCACCAATCCAGACTTCAGACATGTCACTATGACATGTCAGAAGTTTGTCGAACGTTTAGCTACACTTTAAGCCTCCGTCTGCCATTACAACCCATCAGCGCCCCCTCTGTCTAATCACATAGTTGCCACGATCGCTATTGACTTCAGCACCTAGGTTGTTAAGTTGCTGGTATCAGAGATATCTCTGATCCCGGGCCATTAGAACAGGGTGTCAGCTGTAATCTACAGTTGACACTCACTGCGTATAGACTCTAATGTGCCATTTTTGTTAGGCAGCAGCCCAAATATGTTCTTTCTGATTTTTTTTTTTATCAACCAATGCTGCAAACGTTAAAATGGATGTATTCAGTGAACAGCATCAGCGCTTTTAGGTCCAGTGCCAGAGCTCTTGATCTCTCTTTTGACTTCCTGATGATCCCCCTTCTTCTTTTTTATTTTTATTTTATTTTATGGAGGGCAGTTTGTGTTTTCCATATGTATTTATGTAAGTCTGGCAAAATAAAAACCAAAATCTTAAGACATGATACAAGTAATTATAACTTTATGGACACACTGGTTGTCATGCCTTAGGCCCCATGCACACGACCGTAAAAAAACTCAATTGCGGTCCGCAAAAACGAACCCATTCACGTTCATTGAACGCGGACATCTTTCCGTAGCGCTACGGGTGGGTGTCCGTGCCGTAGAAATGTTCAGAAAATTATGGAACATGTCCGCCTTTTGTATTTTTCGGGCCGTGCTCCCATACTTTGTATGGGAGTACGGCCCGAAAATGCGGGTGGCAGTCGGCGGCCGGCCGTGCCCGCAATCGTGGCTGTGATTGCGAGCACGGTCCTGTGCATGGGACCTAAACCTATTCGGCCTCATTTATCCGAAGTGTTTGATAGTACAACTGTCCTTATTGCCCATAGCAGCCTATCAGAGCTCCGCTTTAATTTACTTGAACAGCTGCAGAAAAATGAAAGTTGAGCAGTTTTACTTTTAGTCAGTTTTGATAGAGGAGGCCCATTGTCTGGGTTTTCCATTAGATCAGGTTTAAAAAATGAATTATTAGATTTGTTGCTTTTAGCAACACTGGCACCTTTTTATTACGCGTGTGACCCAGCACAATTTTCAGGTCTTTTACTACAACTTTATTTATTGGATCCATCGTTTTCTCATTTGCATAAACAATAAAATTACATCTAGTGATGCTTTGACCTCTTTAAATTGTTTGCAAATGTGTACAGATGCGTAAACTGCAGTAACATTTATTTGTTTGCATTTTTTCATTTTCTCAGCTCTGGACGTATGTGAAAAGTGGGGAGAAAGCCCTCCATTACAGCCTCGGCACATGAGGGAAGCACTCAGACGTCTGAAATCTAGGGGGCAAATCCCAGATTCCAAATACAAGAAAATTGTGTTCAACTAGTATTATGACCATTTTCATCAAGAATGAGGTGTGGTCCAAAGTTACAACTAATAGACGCTGTGGAAAATGAAGTGCACCACGTAGTAAGCTGCCTGGGAATGGTGCGGACTTCTAGATATAATCTTTTGACAGCTCTATGACTGTTTGAAGGAAATTATCAAGTATTGTAAATTATTCCATTATCTTCACAGACTGTTTCTCGATTCCCATTACACACTTAGGCAACCATATTTGGTGACCGTATGGTCTATATTTATTTTATATCGTCCCCTTGGACCTCGTATTGTGGTACAATAACCTCTGTAAGGAAAAGATACAGTGAGCTACATCTTTAACGGTTGTATTAAAACAACCCACAAATTCTGGGGTACCACCATATATATATATATATATACTGATTGGTCAGGACCAGTGGAAGGAATTAGCCCTATTGTGTGTTACAAGTTAGCAGTCTGCATTGTGAGACGTTAATATCAAGATGACTTGCTATCTGTGTTTGGCGCAATTATTTTTTGTTTAATGATTTTCCTTTGGAAGTTTATTTTTTGTTTTCAAATAAAAAATGTCAAGATTTTTCTTTTTTTTTTGGTGGCCAAATATGTTTATACGGTCATAAGGGAGACTGTGTGTGGTATTTGAGAATTCAAATGGTAGGAACGGGTTATGTTGTATCTATAATAGCATACATTCAAGAAAAAAATACCCAGCTATCAAATAAGTGTATGGAAATGAACTAAGATATAACTTTTATGAAGTCCAGCTAAAAGGATTACAATTAGGACATACGTCCTAATTACATACGTCCCATATAAGTTTAAAAGTAGCCAAAGTAGACCAGCAATTAATGGTAGGTAGAGGAACGTAACCGTAGTGAGTGGAACGAGTGCAACTAAGCACAGCGGCAGTCGTACGCTATGTCGCTGACCGTTTCAGTATAGTTGCTGGCCTAACAATAAATTATTAAAAGCACTGAAACCCCCCCCCCCCTTCCACGACATGTTTCGCTACATACATAGCGTCCCCAGGGGTATAATGTGGCTAATGTTTATGACCGCTTATAGCATGATCTCGTGAGATTACGCTTGCTGTCTTTAAGTCCCACACAAACGTTACAGTAGTGTCTCGATTGTGAATAGATATCGCTTCCTGGCTGGAGGTGTCTATTCACTCTCAAGACACTTCAGTAATGTTAATGTGTGAGTAAGTGACAGCACATAGTGAACAACGCAAGATCACTATGTGCTGATTACATGAATGGAGAGAAGTGTATGATGCTGATTGGTCTCTGATTGGTCAGTGTCATACATTTCTCTTTACAACGCCCACTTGGTCAAAAGCTAAAAACACGCCCACTTGCCTATTAAGAAATTCATTAGCATAAATCTAAAATAGGTCATAACCCTCTCAAAATTGATAGTTTTTCTAAATAAAAAAAACACTGCTGAAATCTACATTACAGCACCGATCACATTATGTAGAAGATAGGGCACTTATAATATGGTGACAGCGCCTCTTTAACCCAATTACACATATTTTCCCCCCAGTCCCAGGATTTTCATTTTATGTACCAACCTTTTATGCGGCACCATATCAAAATGCATTTGCAAAGTCTAGATACACAACATCCACAGCCTGACCCAGGTCCAGTCTAGAACTCACCTTCTCATAGAAGCTAATCAGATTAGTTTGACAGGACCGATCCCTCATAAACCCACGCTGATGCTACGTTAACAGTTCATTTTCATTGAGATGCTCCAAGATCGCTTATCTTAGGCCTCAAGCGCACTTCAGTGATATTCTTCAGTGTGCTATCTGTTTTTGTTTTTTTTAACGAAAAATTGAGAAAATTTTTGTATTTTTCTCACTTAAATTTATCTGCTTGTAAGACAGGCAGTTATACCACACTAAATTGTTGCTAATTAACATCCCCCATAGTCTACTTTAGTTTGGCATAGTTTTTTGAACATCCTTTTATTTTTCTAGAACGTTACAAGGCTTAGAACTTTAGCAGCACTTTCTTACATATTCAAGAAAATTTCAAGTCTATTTTTACAGGGGCCAGTTCAGTTGTGAAGTGGCTTTGAGGGCCTTATATATTAGAAACCCCCAATAAGCCACCCCATTTTAAGAACTTCACCCCTCAAACTGTTCAAAACAGCATTTAGAAAGTTTCTTAACCCTTTAGACGTTTCACAGGAATTAAAGAAAAGGTGAAATTTACAAATTTAATTATTTTTTTTTTTGCAGAAATTAATTTTTAATCCATTTCTTTTGTAACACAAAGTTTTACCAAAGAAATGCAACTCCATATTTATTGCCCAGGTTCTGCAGTTTTAGGAAATATCCCACATGTGGACCTAGCGTGCTAATGGACTGAAGCACCGGCCTCCGAAGCAAAGGAGCACCTAGTGGATTTTGGGGCCTTCTTTTGATTAGAATATATTTTAGGCACCATGTCCGGTTTGAAGGGCTCTTGCGGTGCCAAAACAGTGGAAATCCCCCAAAAGTGACCCAATTTTTTGAAACTACACCCCTCAAGGAAATTATCTAGGGGTATAGTGAGCATTTTGACCCCACAGGTTTATTGCAGAAATTATTGGAAGTAGGCTGTGAAAATTAAAATATAATTTTTTTTCAAAGAAAATGTAGGTTTAGTTAATTTTTTCTTATTTTCACGAGGACTAAAGGGGAAAAAGCACCACAACATTTGTAAAGCAATTTCTCCTGAGTAAAACAATACCCCACATGTGGTCATAAACTGCTGTTTGGACACACGGCAGGGGTGTAGAAGGGAAAGAGCGCCATTTGGCTTTTGGTGCTAAAATTGAGCAGGAATGGTTTGCGGAGGCCATGTTGCATTTGCATAGCCCCTGAGGGGACAAAACAGTGGAAACCCCCCACAAGTGACCCCATTTTGGAAACTACACCCATTGAGGAAATTATCTAGGGGCATAGTGATAAATTATTGGAAGTAGGCCGTGAAAATGAAAATCAACATTTTTTTTCAAAGAAGCTAATTTTTTCTCATTTCCACAAGGACTAAAGGAGAAAAAGCATAATTTCTCTGGGTTTTGGAGCTCAAATTTAGCAAGAATAGTTTGCGGAGGCCATGTTGCATTTGCAAAGCCCCATAGGTACCAAAATAGAGGAAATGCCCAAGAAGTTACTCCATTTAGGAAACCACACCCCTTGAGGAATTAATCTAGTCGTGTATTGAGCATTTTGACCACACAGGTGTTTCATAGAGTTTATTAGAATTGGGCAGTGAAAATAAAAACAATCCCTTTTCTTCAATAAGACGTAGCTTTAGCTCAAAATTTTTCATTTTCTCAACAAATAAAGTAAGAAAAGAACACCAACATTTGTAAAGCAATTTCTCTCGAGTATGGCAATACCCTATATGTGGTCATAAACTGCTGTTTGGGCACAGAGTAGGGCTCAAGGGAAGGAGCGCTATTTGGCTTTTGGAGTGCAGATTTTGCTGGATTGGTTTCTGGTCGCTATGTTGCATTTGCAAAGCCCGTGTGGGACCAAAACAGTGGAAACCTCCCAGAAGTGACCCCTTTTTGGAAACTACACCCCTCAAGGTATTCACCTCGGGATGTAGTAAGCATGTTAACCCCGCAGGTGTTTTGCAGAAATTAGTGTGCACTCGATGTTGCAGAGTGAAAATGGAATTTTTTCCATAGATCTAATTATTAGGCTGTGTTTCCCGGTTTTAGAAACTCCCTACATGTGGCCCTAATGTTTTGCCTGGACATTTGACAGGGCTCAGGAGTGAATTAGTACCATGTAAAATTGAGGACTTAGGCCTCATGCACACGACCGTATTTTTTCACACCCGTAAATACTGGCGTAAATACGGGTCCGGTGTCACACGTATTCCACCCGTTTTGCACCAGTATTTACGAACCCGTGCTCGTAAATATGGGTCCGGTGTCACCCGTATTCCACCCGTATTTACGAGCACGTTTTTGGCAGCAAAATAGCACTGCACTAATCGGCAGCCCCTTCTCTCTATCAGTGCAGGATAGAGAGAAGGGACAGCCTTTTCTGTAATAAAAGTTAAAGAAATTCATACTTACCCGGCCGTTGTCTTGGTGACGCGTCCCTCTCTTCACATCCAGCCCGACATCCCTGGATGACGCGGCAGTCCATGTGACCGCTGCAGCCTGTGATTGACCTGTGATTGGCTGCAGCGGTCACATGGCCTGAAACGTCATCCAGGACGTCGGCCCGGATGTCGAGAGGGACGCATCACCAAGGCAACGGGCGGGAGACCGGACTGGAGGAAGCAGGAAGTTGTCGGTAAGTATGAACGTCTTTTATTTTTATTTTTTACAGGTTTATACTGATCGGTAGTCACTGTCCAGGGTGCTGAAAGAGTTACTGCCGATCAGTTAACTCTTTCAGCTCCCTGGACAGTGACTATTTACTGACGTCGCTTAGCAACGCTGCCGTAATGACGGGTGCACACATGTAGCCACCCGTTATTACGAGAGCTCCATAGACTTCTATGGACTGTCCGTGCCGTTATTACGGCCATAAATAGGACATGTTCTATCTTTTTTAACGGAACGGGCACCTTCCCGTGAGAAAACGGGAAGGCACCCGTCGCCAATAGAAGTCTATGAGCCCGTTATTACGGGTCGTGATTACGACCCGTAATAACGGGAGTTTTTACGGTCGTGTGCATGAGGCCTAATTTGGTGATTTACAAAGTATTGGTTCACAATTGAAGGGCTCTGATGTGAAGTAATAAAAGAAACCCCTGAGAAGTGACCCCATTTTAGAAGCTACAACCCTCAAGGCATTTATTAAGGGGTGTAGTGAGCATTTTGACCCCACAGTTATTTTCCATAAATGATTGCGCTGCGGATGGTACAAAGTCAAAATTAAATTTTTTCCCTAGATATGCCATTTCAGTGGCAAATATATCGTGCCCAGCTTAATGCTACTGGAGACACACCCCAAAAATTGTTAAAAGGGTTCTCCCGGGTATGGCAATGCCATGTATGTGGCGGTAAACCGCTGTTTGGGCACGCTGTAGCGTTCAGAGTGGAGGGATCGCAATCTGGCTTTTGGAGCGTGGATTTTGCTTGGTAGTAGTTTTGTTTGGAGTATTACTGGTATTTCAGTTAATAATGTGGGGGCATATGTAAGCTGGGCAGAGTACATCAGGGGCATAGTCAGGTGGTATAATAATGGGGTAAAAAAAAAAAAAAAAAAAATCTCTGTTACGCTGTGAAGCAATCATTTCTGCACAGGCCAGTGTCGCACTGATAAATGTCCTTACTTATCCCCCTTTTGGTACACACTCCGCACCTTTGCAGTTTGGGGAATTTTGCTGGGAAAGTGTTGTCCTGGTATAATACGGGCACTGTCGCTTCCAGCGGATATATTTGGACCTTTCCCTTCCTGGTTCCCTAATTTTAGGTCCGTGATAAATCGCCTCTTGAAACAGAAGAAATGTTCCCCTTGGGCTGCACAACTGCATATTATTTTTCTTTCCTGACTTATTGGAGCCTTAACTAATTCTATTTTTTCATTGACGTAGTGGTATGAGGGCTTATTTTTTTTTGCAGGACGAGCTGTAATTATTGATACCATTTTGGGGTACATGCTACTATTTGATCACCTTTTATCCTATTTTTGGGAGGCCAGGTAACCAAAAAAACGCAATTCCGGCATAGTTTTTTTTTTTTTTTCATACAGTGTTCACCATGCGTTATAAATTACATGTTAACTTTATTCTGCGGGTCATTATGATTCAGGCGATACCAAACACTTTTTATGTTTTACAACTTTTTGCACAATAAAATAACTTGTAAAAAAAAAATTCTGTCGCCATGTTGTGAGAACCATAACTTTTTTTACATTTTTCGTCAACGGAGCTTTAAGAGGGCTTGTTTTTTGCGAGACGATCTAAAGTTTTTATAGGTACCATTTTTGGATAGATGCGACTTTTTGATCACATTTTATTTTTTTTTAAACTTGTTTTATTGAACAATAAACACAATACAATTAGTGTAACAATAGAGAAATAATGGCATCACATCATGCGTACATATATTGAATATAATACAATGAAGAGATAAGAAACGGAGTATCCGGTCACACTGGAAACAATACTCAATTCCACATATTTGTAAAGTGCACAGCATAAATCCGGATGTTACAAGGAAATATAATACATATTGTATGGAAAAACTTAGTAGAACATTGCTTAAAGAGGCTCTGTCACCAGATTTTGCAACCCCTATCTGCTATTACAGCAGATAGGCACTGCAATGTAGATTACAGTAACGTTTTTATTTTTAAAAAACGAGCATTTTTGGCCAAGTTATGACCATTTTTGTATTTATGCAAATGAGGCTTGCAAAAGTACAACTGGGCGTGTTTAAAGTAAAAGTCCAACTGGGCGTGTATTATGTGTGTTACATCTGGGCGTGTTTACTTCTTTTACTAGCTGGGCGTTCTGACGAGAAGTATGACCAACTTCTCTTCAGAACGCCCAGCTTCTGGCAGTGCAGACACACAGCGTGTTCTCGAGAGATCACGCTGTGTCGTCACTCACTTCCTGCCCCAGGTCCTGCATCGTGTCGGCCACATCGGCACCAGAGGCTACAGTTGATTCTGCAGCAGCATCAGCGTTTGCAGGTAAGTAGCTACATCGACTTACCTGCAAACGCCGATGCTGCTGCAGAATCAACTGTAGCCTCTGGTGCCGATGTGTCCTCACTCGTCCGACACGATGCAGGACCTGGGGCAGGAAGTGAGTGACGACACAGCGTGATCTCTCGAGAACACGCTGTGTGTCTGCACTGCCAGAAGCTGGGCGTTCTGAAGAGAAGTGGATGATACTTCTCGTGAGAACGCCCTTCTTTTGTAAAAGAAGTAAACACGCCCAGATGTAACACACATAATACACGCCCAGTTGGACTTTTAATTTAAACACGCCCAGTTGGACTTTAGCAAGCCTCATTTGCATAAATACAAAAATGGTCATAACTTGGCCAAAAATGCTCGTTTTTTAAAAATAAAAACGTTACTCTTATCTACATTGCAGCGCCGATCTGCTGCAATAGCAGATAGGGGTTGCAAAATCTGGTGACAGAGCCTCTTTAACTGAACTTCAGCACATGTGAGCCTCGCACTCAACAACATATTATCACATCCCGAGCATTAACCCCTTCCCGCATCTTGACGTAACTGCACGTCGATGTGTGCAGTAACTTAGTGCACCTCGATGTGCAGTTACGTCAGTGCTTTGACAGTTGACCGCCGCGCGGCGCTATACCGCAGTGGCGGTTAACTGCAGGGTGTCTGCCCTGCATTCCCCATTGCCGATTTCGGCAGTTAACCCCTTAATTGCTGCGTTAGATTTTGATCGCCACATTTAAGTTGTTTAGCGCAGATCAGCAGCCCCCACGTGAAATCACGGGGGCTGGCGATGGTACCCATGGCAACCGGATGCCAGACAATGTCTTCCGGGCTGCCATGTACAGAAGCCTATGAGGACCAGTCAGAGGCTGGTCGTCGTAGGCTTTCTGTCAGTGTGACTGTCACGTCACAATGACAGTTGGAATGCATTACACTACTAGGTAGTGTAATGTATTCCAGCAGCGATCAGAGCTGCAAGTCTAAGTGTCCCCTAGTGGGACAAGTAAAAAAAAGAATAAAAATGTTTTAAAAAAAAAGTGTAAAAATAAAAGTTATAAGTGAGATAAACAAGAACTGCTTTTTTCCTATAGTAAGTCTTTTATTATAGGAAAAAAATGAACACGTAAAAAAAAAAAAAGTACACATATTTGGTATTACCGCGTTCGTAACGACCCCAACTATAAAACGATAATATTATTTTGCCCACACGGTGAACACCGCAAATAAAATAAACTAAAAACAATGCCAGAATCCCTAATTTATTGGTCTCCACCCCTCCCAAAATATACACTAAAAAGTCGCATGCACGCCAAAATAGTACCTATACAAACTAAAACCCGTCCCGCAAAAAACAAGCCCTTACACAGCTTTTTTTACTTAAAAATAAAAATGTTATAGCTCTCAGAATATGTTGACACAAAAAATAATTTATTTTCTAAATAAGTTATTTTATTGCGCAAACGCTGCAAAACATAAAACCTATATACATATGGTATCGCTGTAATCGTACCGACCCGCAGAATAAAATATAATGGTCATTTATAGCCCAGGGTGAACGCCGTAAAAAAAAAAAAAAAAATCATTGTCGGAATTGATCATTTATAGCCCAGGGTGAACGCCGTAAAAAAAAAAAAAAAAAATCATTGTCGGAATTGATGATTTTTGGTCACGTTGCTTGCCGAAAAATGGAATAAAAAGTGATAAAAAAAAAAATTGCATGCGCCCCAAAATGGTACCAATGAAAATTACAGATTGTCCCGCAACAAATAAGCCCACACGCAGCTCCCGTGGTAAAAAAAAATAAAAGAAGTTCCGGCTCTCAGAATATGGCGATGCAAACTGTGCAGTGTTCCAAAAGCGGATAAGATCGGGCGCCATATATAAGTGCAACACTGGCCACATATCTGTGGATTATTATTTATTTACCCCATTATTATACCCTCTTACTCTGCCCAGCCTACATATGCCCCCACATTATAAACTGAAATACCAGCAAAACGCTAGAGCTACTACCAAGCAAAATCTGCGCTTCAAAAGACAAATGCCACTCCCTCCCTTCTGAGTCCTACAGCGTGCCCAAACAGCAGTTTACATTCACAGATATGGCATCGCCATACCCGGGAGAACCCGGTTGATATTTTATGCAGTATTGGTGGCACAAACTGGGCACAACATATAGTGCACTAAAATGGCACATCAGTGGAAACTTTTCATTTTCACTCTGCATCATCCGCTGCGCATTAAACCCTTCGCGCACCATGACTTAATAGCATGTCGCGATGTGGGGCGTGATATATGGAGCGTCTCACGCAATGAGCCCGCGCCATACGCTGCAGGTGTCAGCTGTGTATTACAGCTGATACCCGGGAATAACGGACAGAAACAGCAATCGAGCTGTTACATGAGCCTGTAAAAATGACAATATACTGCAATACATTAGTATTGCAGAGTATTCTACCAGTGATCTAACGAATGCTGGTTCAAGTACCCTAGGGGGACTAATAATATCTGTAAAAACAAAAGTAAATAGTTATTATTAGTGGAAAAAATTAAAAAAATATTTAAATTCCAAAAAGAAACCCTTTTCAAATTTTTTCTCTAAAGTAATATAAAAAAATACACCAAATTGGTATCGCTGCATCCGTAAAAGTCCAAACTATTACAATATACCATTATTGAACTCGCACGGTGACCATGGTGAAAAATAAAGACTTTTAACCCCTTAAGGACGCAGCCTAGTTTGGGCCTTAAGGCTCAGAGCCCATTTTTTAAATCTGACATATTTCACTTTATGTGATAACGTCGGAATGCTTAAACCTATCCAAGCGATTCTGAGATTTTCTTGTGACACATTGGGCTTCATGTTCGTGGTAAAATTTGGTCGATTTATTCAGTGTTTATTGGTGAAAAATTGCAAAATTTAGAGAAAATTTAGAAAAAAAATGAATTTTTAAGAATTTAAATGTATCTGCTTGTATAACAGATGGTTATACCACCCAAAATAGTTACTAGTTCACATTTCCCATATGTCTACTTTAGATTGGCATCGTTTTTTGAACATTTATTTTATATTTCTTGGACGTTACAAGGCTTAGAACATAAACAGCAATTTCTCATGTTTTTAAGAAAATGTCAAAAGCCTTTTTTTTAAGGTACATGTTCAGTTCTGAAGTGGCTTTGAGGGGCCTATGTATTAGAAACCCTGATAAAGCACCCCATTTTAAAAACTAGACCCCTCAAAGTATTCAAAACCGCATTTAGAATGTTTTTTAATCCTTCAGGCATTTCACAAGAATTAAAGCAAAGTGGAGGTGAAATTTGCAAATTTCATTTTTCTTGCTGAATTTCAATTTTATTCAATTTTTTTTCTGTAACACAGAAGGTTTTACCAGAGAAATACTACTAAATATGTATTGTCCAGATTCTGCAGTTTTTAGAAATGTCCCACATGTGTCTTTAGTGCGCTCGTGGACTAAAACACAAGCCCCAGAAGCAAAGAAGCACCTAGTGCATTTTGAGGCCTCTTTTTTATTAGAATATATTTTAGGCAGCATGCCAGGTTTGAAAAGGTGTTGAGGTGCCAAAACAGTAGGAATCCCCAAATAGTGACCCCTTTTTGGAAACTACACCCCTCAAGGAATTCATTTATGGTTGTTGTTACCATTTTGACCGCACAGTTTTTTCACAGCACCTATTTGAATTGGGCTGTGAAATTAAAAAAAATTACATTTTTTCCAATAAGATGTCATTTGTGATCAAAATTTCTTATTTTCACAGTGAACAAAATACCCCATTTTGTTGCCCAATTTGTCCTTAGTGAGGCAATACACCATTTGTGGTGATAAACTGCCGTTTGGGCCCATGGGAGGGCTCAGAAGGAAATGAGCGCTATTTGTTCTTTGGAGTCCAGATTTTGCTGGATTGGTTTTCTGGTGCCATGTTGCATTTGCAGAGCCCCAGAGGTGACCCCATTTTTGAAACTACACCCCTCAAGGAATTCATTTATGGGTGTTGTGACCATTTTGACCCCATAGTTTTTTCACAGAACTTATTTGAATTGGGCTGGGAATTAAAACAAAATTAATTTTTTCCAATAATATGTAGTTTTGGCTGAAAATTTCTTATTTTCACAAGAAATAAAATACCCCATTCTGTTGCGCAATTTGTCCTGAGTGCAGCAATGCCCCATTTGTGGTGATAAACTGCCGTTTGGGCCCATGGGAGGGCTCAGAACGAAAGGACCACCATTTGGCCTACTGGGGATTTTCTGGTGCGAAGTCATGTATGCAGAAGCCCCTGAGGTACCAGTACAGTTGAAACCCGCAAGAAGTGACCCCGTTTTAAAAACTACACCCTTAAGGCATTCATCTAGAGGTGTAGTGAGCATTTTGACCGGAGACATACAACCCATAAACTGTAATGTGGGTTCTCCCGGGTATGGCAATACCCTCAATGTGGCTGTTAACAGCTGCCTGGGCACACAGCAGGGCTCAGAAGGGAAAGATAAGGGGGGGATAAGCTGTGCGGAGTACATCAGGGTAGGTAAAATTGTGGTAAATTATAAACCAAGGGATGTATGATAAATTTTAAAACACTCTCTTTCATACAGAGCTCTGTTTTTTTGGGACACGTGTCACATTGATATATTGTGTCCTCCCTTATCCCCCTCTTATAGCAGACTTTGCACCTCTTTTGACTTTTTTCCCTTCTTGCCAGTTTGAGGAACTTCTCCTGGAAAGTTTTGCCCTTGTACGATGCGTGTGGCCTTTCTTCCAGAAGTACTCGGTGCCTCCCCCCCTTCCTGGACCCTAAAGATTAGGTTCTTGATAACCACCTTTTGAAATTCCAGGAAAGTTCCCCTCTGGCCTGTACATCGACGTAGCACGTACACATTGTACAATGCCATCGGTATGATGTGCACAGCCAGCTTCTTATACCACACCGCATGGCGCTGTAGGGCTTCAGGACTTGATCTGACAAGTCCACCCCTCCCATGTACCTATTGTAGTCCAGGATGCAGTCTGGTTTGGGGGTCTCTGTACTGGTAGCTCGTCCTGGTACATGGGTACTGGTGTGACATCTCTCTTGTCTTGTACTTGACACACAATATGTTGCTGCTAGATTGTGCCCTGCTCTCACCCCTTCTTGTTTGCCCTGCAGAGTCTTAGGGAGGCCTCTCAGGTTTCTTTTAGCAGTGCCGCATGCCGCAGGACTGGAAGCGAGGCAGTTGAAGAGTGGGACGCTGGTATAAAAATTATCCAGGTAGAGGTGGTAACCCTGGTCCAGCAGTGGTTGCACCAAATCCCACACAATTTTTGCATTAACTCCCAGTAAGGGGGGGGGGGGGGCATTATGGGGGTTGACTACTGGTGTCCTTCCCTTTATATATCCTAAATTTGTAGGTATACCCTAATGCACTCTCGCACAGCTTATACATCTTTACACCATACCTTGCCTTCTTATCCGGCAGGTACTCGTGGAATTGAACCCTCCCTTTAAAATCTACCAAGGACTCATCAATAGAAATACACTTCTCGGGGGTGAATGCTTGGGAAAACTGAGCACTGAAACGGTCTAGTAGGGGTCTCCATTTATAGAAACGGTCAAAACTGGGGTCATCTTGGGATGGGCACGGCTCATTATCAGTATAATGTAAGAAGCGAAGTATTGCCTAATTTCTAAAAAATTTTAGGCTCTAGTTCAGTTCTGAAGTTGCTTTGAGGGACCTATATATTAGAAACCCCCTATGAAACACCCCATTTTAGAAACTAGACCCCTCAAAGTATTCACAACAGCATTTAGAAAGTTTATGAACCCTTTAGGTGTTTCACATTTATTTTTTTTGTCAGAAAATCCTCTTTATACCATTTTTTTTTATAACACAAAAGGTTTTACCAGAGAAACGCAACTTAATACTTATTGCCCAGATTCTGCCGTTTTGAGAAATATCCCACATGTGACCCTAGTGCGGTAATTGACTGAAGCACCGGCCTCCGAAGCAAAGGAGCACCTAGAGGATTTTGAGGCCTCCTTTTTGATAGGCACCATGTCCGGTATGAAGAGGTCTTGTGGTGCCAAAACAGTGGAAAACCCCCAAAAGTTACCCCATTTTGGAAACTAGAAACCTTGAGAAATTCATTGCAGTTTTCATGGGGTGCATGTGACTTTTTGATCAGTTTTTTTATTCTATTTTTAGGTGGCATGGTGACTGAAAAACAGCAATTCTACTATTTTTTTTTTTATTCTATTTTTTTTACAGCGTGCACCGTGCGCTATAAATTACATATTCACTTTATTCTGCGGGGCGATACGATTACGGCGGTACCAGATGTTTATAGTTTTTTTTATGTCTTATGGCGTTTGCACAATAAAATAAGTTTTGTAAAAAATCATTCACTTTTTGTGTTATATTCTAAGAGCCATAACGTTTTTATTTTTCCATCAAGAAAGCCGTGCGAGGACTTATTTTTTGCGTAACGAACTGCAGTTTTGATCAGTACCATTTTTAGGTACATGCGACTTTTTTATCTCTTTTTATTCCACTTTTTGGGAGGTGTAGTGACCAAACAATGGTGATTCTGGTACGGTTTATTATTATTTTATTATTATTTATTACTTTGTCCCACTAGGGGACTTGAGGGCAGGAGGCCCTGATCGCTATTCTAATACACTGCACTACATGCGTAGTGCAGTGTATTAGAGCTGTCATCTACTCACTGACAGCAAGCATAGTGGGTCCTGACTTCGTCAGGACCCACTAGGCTTCCGTCGATGGCAGAGCCGGACGCCATTGTTTGGTGTCCGGTTGCCATAGTCACCATCGCCAGCCGCTATCGCGTAGCAGGCTGCCGATTGTAGCGTAACCCCTAAAAAGCCGTGATCACTATTGAACACGGCTTTTCAGGGGTTAATCACTGATCGGTCCCCGCTGTCACAGCTCCTGTATGTGTCGGGAGGACGGCCGAAATGGCCGTTACTCCCGCGACGTACTATTCCGTCACTGAGCGCGAACGTATTGGTTAGCGCGACGGAATAGTACGTCGCTGAGCGCGAAGGGGTTAAACGGCAAAATCGCTGTTTTTTGGTCACCTTGGCTCTACCAAAAAATTTTATAAAAAGTGCTCAAAAAGTCGTATGTACCAAAAAATGGTACCAATAAAAACTACAGCTCGTCCCACAAAAAATAAACCCTCACACCACTCTGTTGACGGAAAAATAAAAAAGTTGTGGCTCTCTGAAAGCGGGGAGGAAAAACGGAAAATAAAAACATGGATCAGTTTAAGGGTTAATTACTTTCTAATGAAAAAACATTTACGACCACATGTGGGGTATAGCCGTACTCGGGAGAAATTGCTTTACAAATGCTGGGGGAGGGGGGGTTTCCTACTTTATCCTTTGTGAAATTGAAAAAAATTCAACCTTTTAGTGGAAGTAATGTTGATATTTATTTCCACGGCCTAATTCTAATAAATTCTGCAAAAGACGTGTGGGGTCTAAATGCTCACTATACCCCTAGATAGATTCCTTAAGTGGTGTAGTTTCCCAAATGGGGTCACTTTTGGGGTGCTTCCACTGTTTCGGTCTCTCAGCGGCTTTGCAAATTCGACATGACACCCAAAAACTATACCAGCTAAATTTGAGCTCCAAAAGCCAAATAGCGCTCCTTCCCTTCTATGCCCCGGTGTGGGTCCAAACAGCACTTTATTACCACATATGGGGTATTTTCGTAATCGGGAGAAATTGTTTGACAAATGTTGGGGTGCTTTTTCTCCTTTATTCCTTCTTAAAATGTCTACGTTATTACAGAAAAAAAGTAGATTTTTACTTTTACAGACTAATTCCAATGAATTCAGCAAAACAACTATGGGGTCAAAATGCTAAATTTACCCCTAGAAAAATTCCTTGAGGGGTGTAGTTTCCAAAATGGGGTCACTTTTGGGCGGTTTCCACTGATTTCATCCCTCCAGTGTATTGCAAACGCGACACGGCACTAAAAACTATTCCTCCAAAATCCAAATGGTGCGCCTTCTCTTCTGAACCCTGCTGTGGGTCCAAACAGCAGTTTATTACCACATATGGGGCTATAATCGGAAGAAATTGCTTTACTTATGTTGTTATTCCTTGTAAAAATTTAAAATTTCTAAGTTTTTTCACAAAAAAAAGATTTTCATCATCGCATACTAATTCAAATAAATTTAGCAAAAAAACCTGTGGGTTCAAAATGCTAACTATACCCCTAGATAAATTCCTTGAGGCGTGTAGTTTCCAAAATGGGGTCACTTTTGGGGGGTCTTTTACTGTTTTGGTACCACAACACCTATTTAAACCTGATATGGTGCCTAAAATATATTCTAAAAAAAGGAGGCCCCAAAATCCACTAGGTGCTCCTTTGCTTCTGAGGCCTGTGTTTCAGTCCATTACCGCACTAGGACCACATGTGGGATATTTCTAAAAACTGCAGAACCTGGGCAATAAATATTGAGTTGTGTTTCTTGGGTAAAACCTTTTGTGGTACAGAAAAAAAATGACATTTGTAAATTTCACCTCTACTTTCCTTTAATTCCTGTAAAACGCCTAAAGGGTTAAAACACTTTCTGAATGCTGTTTTAAATACTTTGAGGGGTGCAGTTTTCAAAATAGTGTGATTTATGGGGACTTTCTAATATATAAGGCCCTCAAAGCCACTTCAGAACTGAACTGGTCCCTGAAAAAATAGGCTTTTGAAATTTTCTTTCAAATATGAGAAATTGCTGCTAAAGTTCTAAGCCTAGAAAAATAAAAGAATGTTCAAAAAACGATGCAAACATAAAGTAGACATATGGGAAAAATAAACTAGTAAGTATTTTGTGTGGTATTACTATCTGTTTTACAAGTAGATACATTTCAATTTAGAAAAATGCAAATTTTTGCTAACTTTCTCTAAATCTTGGTGTTTTTTACAAATAAATATTGAATTTATCTACCAATTTTTTTTTACCTAACACAAAATGTACAATATGTCATGAGAAAACAATCTCAGAATCACTTGGATAGTTAAAAGCATTCCAGAGTTATTACCACATAAAGTGACACATCGTCCTGAAGGCCGAAACAGGCTCATTCCTGAAGGGGTTTATGCAGAGCACTATATATGGGACACGAAAGCAGCAACACGTTTCATGAAACAGTCATGTACAGCAACGGAATCCCTCCCACTCTCAAACACTGGCCACTTCAGGAATCCTAAAGATCAGGAGGAGAGGCCCGCTCTCAATGATCTCGGAGGCAATAGTGCCAGGGAGAAGGACTTCCAAACATCCCAGATCCTATGGAATTTGTGGGAACAGCGTCTGAGTATATACCATTCTCTCATATGGAATAGTCGCGTTTATAAATTGTATCCATTGGGCACAGGTAGGAGGTCTATCTCCCATCCATCTGATCGCAATAGCTTTTCGAACAAAAAAATAATGATTCCCTAAGGAAGATCCTGGTATAATGTAACCATATCGACTCATCTAATAGACCCAGAAGACAAACCTCAGGGGTGAAAGGCACCTGATCCCGAGAAGAGATGACAACTTTGATATTACATCCCTCCAGAATGACTTAATATATGAGCAGTCCCATGCCATATGCCAGAAGTCAGCCTGTGGTTCTGAACACTTATGACATCTAGTATGTGGGAGTCTTCCCATTTTATGGAGACGCGTTGGGGTTAAGTTGCATAAATGTAAAAAATATTGTTGTCATACGATTAATTGCAGGAGATATAGACGCCAGTGTCTCCTCCCAGTCATCCACCGATAAACCTGGAATAAGGGATCTCCATCTAGTCTCAGAGACCAACTGTGTAGAGTCCAATTTGTGTACCAAAAGATATGTGTACAATGCTGATATGATGCCCCTAGGGCCTTGTGTTACAAATATGCCGATCAAGGGATGGTCAGACATTGGGCATGATATACCCAGAAACTGGCTTCGGAGAACGTTCCTTAATTGCGAATATCTGTAAAATGATGAGCGTGGTATGTGGTATAATTCCTGTATCTGTGTAAATGATCGAAGAGTCCCATCACTGTACACATTCCCCAAAGTCTCAACGCCACATGAAGACCAAAACACAGAATCCCTAAGCAAAGAGATATAAGAAAACATAGGGTTCCCCCTGAGAGGCACCGTGGGATGAAGGCAGTGGTAGTGAGATATCTCCAGGACCGGCCATAATGTACCCATCCCCAAATAGTGCGCTAGATAATATTCAACAGTGCTTGGAGTAAGATGCTGAGTCCAGACATGAAGGAAGCGGAGTTGACCATCCAAGAAATATAAATAAAATTCTGGAAGGGCCATGCCCCCGTGAGTTTTTGGCTTCTGTAAAATATTCACACTCCATTTATGTCTGGATTTACCCCATACAAATGAAGTCAACAGGGACTGTAATTTGGAGAAAAGGGACCTAGGTATGGGAGCTGGGGCATGTTCAAGGTGGTATAAGCCTTTTGGGAGGAGAATAATTTTGATTAAGTTGATGCGTCCAGGAACAGACAGAGGCAAAGCACCCCAAATCTTACATTTGGATTCAGTATACTCTAGCAGAGGGTAAATATTTTTTGCATGGGATTTATTAGCGCATTTAGTAATATAAATAGCTAGATATTTAAAATCCTCCACCACTGGTAGGTTACAGAACTCAATAGGCCAACCAGATTCCCATAAGGGCATCAAAGCAGATTTGCCCCAGTTCATGTGGAGGCCCTAAAATGGTGCAAATGTATCCAAGAGATAAATAGCTCTACACAAGGACGCGTCCGGGTCTGTCATAAATAAAATAAGAACCTCTGCATATAAGCCAACGCGATCCTCTCTCTCCCTACAAGAAATCCCACGGAAAACAGTATCTTGTCGTATGTGAAGTGCCAAAGGTTCAATTGCCAATGCAAACAGCAATGGCGATAAGGGACACCCCTGATGTTTACCCCTACCTAAATTGAAAAATGAAGAGCATTGACCATTAATTAAGAGGTTAACCTTTGGTTTCTTATACAGAATAGATATCCACCTAAAAAATTGAGGGGCAAAACCAAATTTCTTAAGTACTGTAAACAAGTAAGGCCATTCTACTGAGTCCGAATTCTTTAGCTGCGTCCAGGGAAGCAATGGCCCACTTTTCATTATTAGCACTACCCAACTGAGCTATGATCTGTACCCTGCGGATGTTTTCTGTGGTGCTTTTACCAGGCATAAAGCCTGACTGATCAGAATGAATAATGCTGAGAATAGCAGAATTAAGGCGGTTTGCCAGTATTTTGGTTAATATTTTGTAATCTACATTCAAGAGGGATATAGGCCTATACGAGCCGCAATCGAAGGGATTCTTATCAGGTTTCAGGAGCACCACAATGGTAGCCTCATATAGAGATTCTGAGAGCTCGTTTGAACTAAGTGCCCCCTGAAACATATCAAGGGCAGTCGGACCCATGTTCTCTTAAGTATCTAGCATATACCTCCAGTGGGAGACCATCAGGTCCTTTTGGCTTACCTTGATAGGGAATCAGGATAGGATACCTGACCAGTTGCACATTTTTATAGGCTGTAATATTGGTACTGCCAACTCCCTTATTGTGTGGGAAACACTGAGGGGATGCCTTAAATCCTCTATTTCTTTTATCAAGAGGGAATCTGCTCGACATTAGGAGGGGTTGGTTCAGGATTGTTCGACTAAAGAGCAAACATTTATCTTAGATCCCAGCGATTCCAACAAATGGGCATGGTTGAGCTCAGGTCACCAATACTTAATGCTACTAAAAGACAAGGCGCAACGGAAGCTGTTCTTTTCTAAGCAGGCCTACTTTGAGTTGGGTAATCAAGCTGGAAGATTTCCAGCTCATATAATACACCAAAACATTGCCTCACCAGCTATTCCTAAAATATTATCAACCCAGGAGGAAGTTCTCATGGATAATCAATTAATCTTGAATCAATTCAGAGAATTGTATACTCAACTCTATTCCACCCAATACTCCAAATCCCAGGATGAACTAGACACATATTTGAATGAAATCTCCTTTCCCCAGCTGTCGGATTTACAACTCTTGGATTCAGATATTACTCTAGCGGATATTGAATTGGCTGTTTTAGATTTAGCTAGAGGTAAATCCACAGGGGTGTACTCTCCACCCAGATCTACAATCTGCACCTGGGTTTTGTATTTCTAAGCACAAGGGGGAATGATCTGATAATCATCTAACAGCATAACGTACATCTGCCACAAAGACCGATGGTGTGCCAAAAATATTGTCTATACGTGACAAAGCTCCCCTCCCTGGTGTATAACAGGAGTATTGCCTCTCAGAAACATACCTGATCCTCCATAAGCCTACCCACCCCACTTCATCTAGGAATTTCTGTAAAGCCGTGGATTCAGGAGGGGCAGCATTAACACACTGCAACGCCTGTAACCTATCACTGGGTCCAGCAGCAAGTTACAATCTCCCATGCTCACCACCCGGGCATCAGGGAATTGGAAAGTGCAGTTTGGTGCAGTGTAGACATGCCTGATGCTGTGGGTATGTATAAACCTAGTATGACATATGATGAGCAATTAATGTAGGCGTGTACAAATATATACCGCCCATCATGGTCAATAGAAACCCGTGTCATCTCCCATCTCAAGCTTTTATGGCTGAGTAGTGACACTCCCCTGGAGAATGAAGTGTGAGTAGAATGTCTAGACTATTGCACCCAGGGTTTATTAAGAAAACTGACTGTGTCCGGTGTCATATGAGTCTCCTGCAGGCAGACGATATGTGGTGAGAAGTGTCTGATGTGGGATAATACAGCAATTCTTTTCTCAGGCCTACCCATACGCCTAATATTTCAGCTTATAAATTTTAAGGTAGCCATCCAAGCAAAAAGACTTTATACTTATCAGGACCAAGAGGGCCACGCGCAAGAGGGCCACCTATACTTCTCAGCAGGTGCACAGAAGACATTATCCACATTTGAACCGGGGTATCTACCCAAGTGCTCTCCAGCAACTCCCGAGAAGTACAAGTGCGTAAAAGCATATCACATGTGCAGCGGAACGCAGAACCAGCAAACAGCCTAACCATTGAATAAAAAGATAACATATAATTAAAAAAAGTAGTAGGTGGCAGATTACAGGGGTAACTCGTGAGACGAAAAAGACAGATGTTGGTTGTCTCACAAGTAAATGACAATTCTCTCGTGACTAATATTACTGGCTAAATACAGCGTAGGTTCCCACCTTACAGAGGTCGCCTTGTCGTGGCAGGTGGGCTAAGACTTTTTGATCAAAATGTGCACTAAGAACCTCCCTATTTGTAAGTAGATTTAGCTTTAGTGCATATTTATTTATATTTAGTGGTTTAGGTGGCATTAGTGTCGCAGTGTGCTGTCGCCATTCTATGTCTGCTATATATATATATATATATATATATATATATATATATATATGTTGAAGAAAGTCCCACAGCGCTCCGTATTAGTGAAAAAAATGGTGGTTTATTAAGCCAGTACAAGCTGCAACGTTTCCGTCCTGCTATAGGATCTTTATCAAGCATGCTTGATAAAGGTCCTGTAGCAAGACGGAAACGTTGCAGCTTGTGCTGGCGTAATAAACCACCATTTTTTTCACTAATACAGAGTGCTGTGGGACTTTCTTCAATATTGATCTATATCCTCGGGATTACCTGCTTGCACCTGAGACCATCTTGGAATTGCATAGTGAGTGCTGCTGCTTTTCCATCGTGTGTATATATGTATATATACAGGGTTGGCCATTTATATGGATACACCTAAATAAAATGGGAATGGTTGGTGATATTAACTTCCTGTTTGTGGCACATTAGTATATGGGAGGGGGAAAACTTTTCAAGCTGGGTGTTGACCATGACGGCCATTTTTAAGTCGGCCATTTTGTTTCCAACTTTAGTTTTTTCAATGGGAAGAGGGTCATGTGACACATCAAACTTATCGAGAATTTCACAAGAAAAACAATGGTGTGCTTGGTTTTAACGTTACTTTATTCTTTTATGAGTTATTTACAAGTTTCTGACCACTTATAAAATGTGTTCAAAGTGCTGCCCATTGTGTTGGATTGTCAATGCAACCCTCTTCACCCACTCTTCACGCACTGATAGCAACACCGCAGAAGAAATGCTAGCACAGGCTTCCAGTATCCGTAGTTTCAGTTGCTGCACATCTTGTATCTTCACAGCATAGACAATTGCCTTCAGATGACCCCAAAGATAAAAGTCTAAGGGTGTCAGATCGGGAGACCTAGGAGGCCATTCAACTGGCCCACGACGACCAATCCACTTTCCAGGAAACTGTTCATCTAGGAATGCTCGGACCTGACACCCATAATGTGGTGGTGCACCATCTTGCTGGAAAAACTCAGGGAACGTGCCAGCTTCAGTGCATAAAGAGGGAAACACATCATCATGTAGCAATTTCAGATATCCAGTGGCCTTGAGGCTTCCATTGATGAAGAATGGCCCCACTATATTTATCAGAAACTTGTAAATAACTCATGAAAGAATAAAGTAACGTTAAAACCAAGCACAGCATTGTTTTTCTTGTGAAATTCTCGATATGTTTGATGTATCACATGATCCTCTTCCCATTGAAAAAACTAAAGTTGGATACAAAATGGCCGACTTCAAAATGGCCACCATGGTCAACACCCAGCTTGAAAAGTTTCCCCCCTCCCATATACTAATGTTCCACAAACAGGAAGTTAATATCACCAACCATTCCCATTTTATTTAGGTGTATCCATATAAATGGCCCACCCTGTATATATATATATATATATATATATATATATATACATACATACATATATATATATTAGTGGTCGTGTCTCTACACCTCTGTAGACTTATTTAGTATCCTGTAAAGTATACTCGTAATACACACCCGCAAGCCAACTATCCAACAGTGTGTCGCAGCCTAGAAACAAATAATGTTATATGCACAGTAATTATGATCATATAAATGACAGTCACATTAGTTATTGAATCACAGGTGCAACACTCCTGCAATAATATAATTTCCTGAACATAAATAGCATCAGTAGAGGCAGCACGGATTCAGTGATCAGGTAGTACATTTGCTAGGTAGCCATTATAGCATACAAATGGAGCATATCTAACATTCGAACAACGATGTGAGAATAACCGGTCATCTCTGAAGGAAACCGTCCATCCTGAGATTAAGAAGTAATACCAAAAGTAAAAACATGTTAGATTGAAAGGTGTAGAACAGTTCGAAGTGTATAAGTGAAACATGGACAGTCATAGCAGCAATGCAAGAATATGTTACCAGTTCACTGCTCTCGATTATGGGGACGACGTGTAATCTAATCTTCCGCTTCAGCCGGATGCTGAAAAAACAAAACCTTATCTCAATCCACCACTCGAAAACGTGCAGGATAGGCCATGGAATATGGAACGTGAACAGCAGGCAATTTCCTCTTGACAGATACGAAAGTCGCTCTCGTCTTCTGCAGTTCCGCAGAGAAGTCTGGAAATATTAGAATAGACGTATTCTCAAACCGGATCTCCTGCTTCCGTCTAGCCGATTGTAAGACGAGGTCACGATCTTTCCTGTTGAGCATCCCGGCCAGTAACGGTCGGGGTGGAGCTCCAGGTAGTGGGCTCCGGGCTGGCACCCGATGTGCCCTTTCCACCGCAAATACCTAGGAAAACGAAGCCTCTGGGAAGGTGTTTTTAAGCCATGTCTCCAGAAATTCAGCCGGATTCGTTCCTTCAGCACATTCCAGAAAGCCCAAGATCCTAAGGTTACTGCGGTGAAGTCTATTCTCCAAATTATCACATTTTTGGTGCCAGAGATCTGCTTTCCGTTCCAGAGCAGACATTCTGTCTGGTATTGGCGCCACAGTATCTATCCTCCAACCATGAAATACGAGTTTCGGCTTCCCTGACTCTATCACGCACATTATGAAGATCTTGTCGCAGAAAACCCAGGTCCACTTTAACTTCATCAATTTTGCCCATTTGGGAAGTACTGGTAGTAGCTATGGCCGCCAAAAGTTGTTCAGACACTTGTCTCAAAGTTGGTATGGTATGGCTGGGAAGGGGGGCAGCCTCGGGTTGCTGGGTAGGAGATGTGCTCGCGCCTTTGTCAGGAGAGTCTTTAAGTTTGGCTACTGTCGTTGCCGGAAGAGGTTTTCGGCATGATGTATCCGGATTTGGTTTTGCGTCGTCTAAATTGATACATTGAAATCTTGGCGGTTAGCAGGAATTAACAGTATATTGAAGTCACGAGAGGTAGTCCGACTTGGTCAGCGGGACATGTACATCACAGATTCATCTATGAGGCTTTGTAGGACTGAGCGGCAGCAGTCAGGAAAGTGCAGCAAGAACAACTCACACCATCCCGCTTCAAGTAATAAAGTTCCTAGTTGCCGTATAACAAGCTGGAATCGGGACAATTCCACATTGGGAGCACGTAGTAGTAATAATGGATAATGTCCACTAGATGGCACAAATAGCACTTTCAGATGCTAATTAGAGATGAGCGAACTTATGAAAAGTTCGGTTCGGCTGTTTCGCCGAATTTCATGAAAAAGTTTGATTCGGACCGAACTAGTTCTGACCGAACCTGTAATACAAGAAAGCCCCTAAAAATCGTGTATAACACTGTTTAAAAGCCCTAGAAGCCCTGTATAACACTCTTAGGTCACCCATGAGTGTATCCAAGTACTTTTGAGCTGCCTTTAAGGCAAAGTTAGTGTCAAAGTTACGCCAACATGTATGGCTATAGGAAAACGGATGGGACACGGTGATAACTAACAGCAACCACTGCACTTGTGCATGTTGTATGCTTAATGCAAAGGTACAAAAATTAACCATTTTTGGCGGCAGATGCCTGCCAGGGTTCATACATATAAGGTGGAAAAAGAAGAAGCAATGGCTTTTGACAAGCCCTCAAAAAATGTACCCTTTATGGTGGCAGATGCCTGCCGGGGTTCATCCATACATGGATGTAAAAGCAACAAGCAATGGCTTTTGAGTGCAAGCCCTCCAAAAATTTACCCTTTTTATTGGCAGATGCCTGCCGGGGTTCATCCATACATGGATGTAAAAGCAACAAGCAATGGCTTTTGAGTGCAAGCCCTCCAAAAATGTACCCTTTTTATTGGCAGATGCCTGCCGGGGTTCATCCATACATGGATGTAAAAGCAACAAGCAATGGCTTTTGACAAGCCCTCAAAAATGTACCCTTTTTATTGGCAGATGCCTGCCGGGGTTCATCCATACATGGATGTAAAAGCAACAAGCAATGGCTTTTCACAAGCCCTCCAGGCCTGCTTGTAGCAGACGGCAGTGGAGGTGTATTGGTGGTAGTAGAGGTAGCCAACAGACAGCAAGGATGGTGGTGGTGGTAGTAGTAGCAGCACATTAAAAGACACTGGACAGTCACAGGACAAAGCCCTGTGGTGGGGTAGGCCTGCTTGTAGCAGACAGCAGTGGAGGTGTATTGGTGGTAGTAGATTTAGCCAACGGACAGCAAGGGTGGTAGTAGTAGTAGTAGTAGTAGCAGCACATTAAAAGAGACTGGACAGTCACAGGACAAAGCCCTGTGGTGGGGCAGGCCTCAGGCCTGCTTGTAGCAGACGGCAGTGGAGGTGTATTGGTGGTAGTAGAGGTAGCCAACGGACAGCAAGGGTGGTAGTAGTAGTAGTAGTAGTAGTAGTAGTAGTAGTAGTAGTAGCAGCACATTAAAAGAGACTGGACAGTCACAGGACAAAGCCCTGTGGTGGCGCAGGCCTCAGGCCTGCTTGTAGCAGACGGCAGTGGAGGTGTATTGGTGGTAGTAGAGGTAGCCAACGGACAGGAAGGGTGGTAGTAGAAGTAGTAGTAGCAGCACATTAAAACAGACTGGACAGTCACAGGACAAAGCCCTGTGGTGGGGCAGGCCTCAGGCCTGCTTGTAGCAGACGGCAGTGGAGGTGTATTGGTGGTAGTAGAGGTAGCCAACGGACAGGAAGGGTGGTAGTAGAAGTAGTAGTAGCAGCACATTAAAACAGACTGGACAGTCACAGGACAAAGCCCTGTGGTGGGGCAGGCCTCAGGCCTGCTTGTAGCAGACGGCAGTGGAGGTGTATTGGTGGTAGTAGAGGTAGCCAACGGACAGCAAGGGTGGTAGTAGTAGTACTAGTAGTAGTAGTAGTAGCACATTAAAAGAGACTGGACAGTCACAGGAGGACAAAGCCCTCTGGTGGGGCAGGCCTCAGGCCTGCTTGTAGCAGACGGCAGTGGAGGTGTATTGGTGGTAGTAGAGGTAGCCAACGGACAGCAAGGGTGGTAGTAGTAGTAGCAGCACATTAAAAGACACTGGACAGTCACAGGACAAAGCCCTGTGGTGGGGCAGGCCTCCTTGCAGCAGACGGCACTGGGGGTGGATTGGTGGTAGACATAGTAGCAGCACCAACAGCGGCACCTTAAAAATAGAGCGGACAGGACAGAATCCCGTAGTAGCAGGCGGCAGTAGCAGGCGGCAGCGGCAGCAGCAGCAGCAATGTCAGATCTAATCAGTGGCATCAGGCACAGGGGTTTTAAAATCCTCACCGATCCACGCTTGATTAATTTTCAGAAACGTGAGATTTTCCAAGCTGTTGGCAGACAATCTTGTTCGCTTAGGGGTGACGAAGCCCCCTGCCGTGCTGAATACCCTCTCTGACGCTACACTGGAGGGTGGACAAGACAGTACACCTATGGCAAACTGGGCCAGTTCTTGCCAATGAACCAATCTGCTGACCCAGAAGTCCATGGGGTCTGGGATCAGGATTTCTGACGGAGAAAGGGAACAGTCCAGGTACGAGTGAACCTGGTTGTTTAGGTGCTGGACCTGGTGATGGTGAACATCCCTTTGGTGACTACGATGTGTGTCAGGTCGGGGTATTGGATGTAAAAATGTTGTCATCATATTTTCCAAACTGAATTGGCTACTGCTGCTGCTGCTGCTGCCGCTGCCACCTATTGCAGAGGTAGCTCTGCCAGAGGTGGTGGAACGATGAGACAGTGGGGAGCGGAGAGTGGCCCCCCGGTCAGACATGCTTGCAGCAGGTGTTTGCCGTTTGAAAGCCGTGACAAGCTGGCTGCATAGCTTCTCTCGATAATAAGCCAATTTTGCCTCCCTCTCGGAAGGCGCAAAAAACTCCCCCATTCTGGCTTTATACCGAGGGTCTAAAAGTGTAGCTATCCAGTACTCATCTCTTTGTTTCATGCTAACAATACGACAGTCAGCGCGCAAGTAACGAAGCATACAGCTCGCCATCCTGGCCAGCGTTTCAGAGGGCCCGGTTGGTTCCATCTCCGCCCCATACTGCCATGGTTGTCCATCATCAAGGTCGTCGTCAGACTCGTCATCACCATCACTGTCATGTTGTGCGGCTGCCTCGTCCCCTATCCCTTCCTGTGATTCCATCTCCAAATCCAGCTCCTCTTCAGGTCCTGTTTCCTCATCCTCATCCTCCTCCTCAACATCCATAGCCAGATGTGATCCTTCCTCCATCCTTTGCTGAATCATCGCTGTGAATGTTTGCTCCATAATGAATATCAGCGGCATAACATCGTTCATTCCGCTAGCGTCACGGCCCACAAATCGCGTGGCCTCTTCAAAGGGCCTCAAAACGCGACATGCGCCTCTAACCAGCTGCCAGTGCCTGAGCTCGAAATTATACTGGCTCCAAACGCTGCCCGTCTGCTGCATCAGGAAATCATTCACGGCTTTCCACTGTGCGTACAGACGGTCCAACATGTGCATGGTGGAATTCCAGCGTGTTGGAACGTCGCAAATCAGGCTGTGTTCTGGGAGATTGTTTTGACGCTGCAAGTCCAGGAGGGCGTGCTTAAATGCATACGAACGTCTAAAGCGAACGCAAACCCTCCTGGACATTGCCAGCACACCCTTCAAACCAACATATGACTTTAAGAAGCGTGTTATGACCAGATTGATCACATGTGCCATGCAAGGAGTGTGTGTCAGGTGACCTAGGCGCAGTGCAGCAACAACGTTCTTCCCGTTATCAGAGACAACATTGCCCAGTGTGAGTTTCAGAGGAGACAGCCAGCGTGCGATTTCCTCCTTGATGCACAGCAGCAGCTCCTGCCCTGTGTGGCTTTTCTCGCCCAGGCTCCGCAGGTGTAAGACAGCGTTGTGGAACTTCACCTTGCACCTATGAAAAGAGGAGGGAGGAAAAGTGGAAGATACGCTGTGTCATGTCGGGGACGGGAAGACCTCCATTGAGGAGGGCAAGGAGGAGGAGGAGTAGGAGGAGGAGGAGGATGGTAGGTGCCTGGTGTCCGGAGTTGAACCAGAAAGATACAAGCGTGGAGGTGGTAATGCCTGGCATTGCTGCGGTGGTGTTTTGGACTGCAAAATATTGACCCAGTGGGCCGTGAAAGACATGTACTGTCCCTGCCCATAGTTGCTGCTCCACGTGTCGACGGTGGCATGTACCCTGCTGCACACGGATAATTGCAAGGACTGGCCCACCTTTTCCTCCACGTGCTTGTGCAAGGCAGGGACAGCTGTTTTGGAGAAGTAATGTCGGCTAGGTATTCGCCACCTAGGCTGAGCGCACACCATCAATTGCTTGAAGCCAGCGGAGTCGACCAGGTGGTACGGCAGCGACTGCACCACCAACAACTTAGCCAGGTGTGAATTAAGCCGCACGACAAGTGGATGACTGGGTATATATTGTTGCTTATTGGACAACGATTCCGTAATGGATAACTGACTGGACGTAGGAGGAGCACTAGATGACAGTGATGATGATGATGACAACGACATGGTGGATAAGGCCTGGCTACTACTTAGATGACAGGGATTCGGAGCAGCAGCAGCAGCAGCAGCGGCAGAGGGGTCTTCATTAGATGTACATGATGATGGTGGGGCATGTCGATTGTCCCACATGGCCTTGTGATGCCGCTCCATGTGTTTACGTAGAGCGGTAGTTCCTACATTTCTGCCCTGCCCACGCCTTACTTTCTGCTTGCAGATACGGCACTGTGCCATGTTTTCGTCCTCCGGGAAGGTACAGAAAAATTGCCACACGGCAGAGTACAGTAAAGAGGTAGTACCACGTCCTCCACCACCACCACCACCACTCGAGCCTGCCCCTTGTCTGGCATGCTTTTTTCGGGAGCCTACACCAGTAGCATCAGTGTTGCCGTCACCGGCTCCTGAGCTGACCCTACCGCTGCAACGTTTTGCAGATTGACTTCTGCCCCTACCTCGGCTTAGCTGTTTATCACTGCCAGTGCCGCCACTACTACCCTCCTCCTCTGACGCCGTCATCACCTCGCCACCTGGTTCCCATGTCCTGTCTAAAACAAAATCATCATAGCCCTCCTCATCATCCCCGCCACTTCTGTCACTGTGTTGTGAATGTGATGTGACATCATGGCGGGCTCCATGCCCCCCCTCATTACTGCGTCTGCCACCACGGCTACCACCAACACCCCCACTACCACAGCTGTGCGTCTCGGACACCGCTTCCACCTCCACCACCGCCGCAACACACTCCGTTGGCTGACTCGCGGAAAACAAATCATCATCACTATGTTGTTCAGTATCTTCCTTCGCACCCGAGGAGATGTCTCTTAGGACTCTCAGGAAAGATGGCTTCCCGCTAGGAAGGGGGAGTGAAGACATAGATGATGGAATGGAAATGCTAGAAATACCCATATTACTACTATCACTGTGCCAAGGAACTGTAGAGGATCTGGAATCCAACGATACCTGGCTTGAAGCCAGATCGTCAGAG